>NW_006238970.1:2151092-2153147 GCF_000226075.1 Solanum tuberosum | reverse complement strand
GATAACCCATTAAGAATATAATAATTTACTATTTTAATTTTTAGTTATACATATATATAATATATTAAAAAATATATTAATATAATTAGTAGTATATTAGACTAAAAATATAAAATCCTACGCAATAATTAACACTACTTAACAATTAACTCTCCTCTCTATCTTTAGGTTTTACTTTTTAGTATTACTTATTTACTTTAGTTAGTTTATAATTGACTAATATTAGCTTTTGCACGATTGTAAATAACTGCAATTTGATTAACGTCAAGAATTCAAATTGTGTGTGTATTTTTTTTTAAATAACGTAAGAACTTCATTTAGTTACCATAAACATGGCCTCATTTGCTACTGTTTTGACTTTTGTCTATGATTTGGTTTTATTTGATTCTCTTTATTTATCGCGTCAAATTATTGGATAAGTCATATATTTGTTTTGAAAGCATTTTCTTATTGGTTAAACCGAAAACCGAACCGTTAAAGACCTAAAACCGATAAATCGAAAACCGATAACAAATATCTTATTGGTTTGGTTATCGGTTTAGCATATTTAAAAACCGAAAACCGATAAACCGAACCGATAATACTTATAATCGAACCGAACCGACCGATACACACCCCTAGATATGGGGATGCGAGTTCACATTAACTCAAGTCTCCATAAACCATGTAGTCATCATGGGTAGTAAAGGGATCATACTTTTTAGATGACTCCTTAAGATGCTTTTAGCATAGACTAGTGGATCCACTTAGTGAGTTAGGTTCTATACCCCCGGCAAGGTATATGATGGTCCTTGGTAGCGTGAGGTAAAATGTTGTACCGCCACTTAGGCTCATAGTGGTGGTTGTCGGTTAGAGAATCTCCCGCATAAACTATATTACTTTATTATATAAGTAAAGTTGAGTTTGTTATTGCATTTCTTTAACGAACTAAGTTGTTTTCCACTGTTTTACAAGTTTTACATATATTGCATGTGTTTTATTGCTTTATATTGAGTTAAGTTATTCATGAGTTGAGAAGAGCCAATGTAAGTGTTTCTTTCAAAATCTTTTCAAGCCTATGTTATGTTTTAGCATTCCAACTCGCATACTCGTATATTTAATGTACTGATGCCAGTTGGCCTGCATCTTATTCTGAACCAGACGTAGGTAATCAGGATCAGCATTCAGCGCCTCGTTGATCCAGTTGAGCACTCCAGAGTCAGTTGGTGAGCCTCCTTACATTCCGGAGGACTCCTTATGTTTAAGTCAGGCCAAAGGTTCTCTTAGGTCCATCAATGGTTCTTGAGTGCCGGCCACGTCCAGGGTATAGGCTCGGGGAGTGACAATGATTATCTGAATTTTTATTTTGTGGATGATGCCTCGATTTCCACTTTGTAATTTTCTCTCATTTTCTCTTCCTTTACCTCTTATGTAATTAAAAATAATAGCTTTCAAAGAGGGATAAAAAACAATACTACTTTTCTTCTAATTGACATGTCATGTCATATTAAAATTCTATTTTTTTAAATAATAAATTTATTTAATTCAACAAACCCATTTTATCCAACACAATCAATATAATATTATCATCTAAGAACAAAGATGATTCAAAAAGTAATAATTAAAATTAAACTTTAGATAAAATAATCATAACTCGCATGCATTCTATGTTCACAACTCCCAAATATGTAGTGTGTACTTTAATACAAGACAATGTCACACTAATTTGTAATAGTTTTTTTTATATGGAAATTGACCTAAAGTGTCTCATAACTATTTGAATTGATATATAATTATCCTTCATTCACCTTTCGGCCCATAAATATCTCTGATGTCAACTTTAGGTTAAAAAATACCCTTATTTCTAACGGTCCACACTCATAGGGTGGATGGAGGGTAAATTTTTACCAAATTCCATAGTTTAAGGTCATTTTAGGCCCTTCTCCATTAAAGTTATTTGAAATTACTTAATATATGAGCTCGTATGATTGAACTGATTTTGGGTTCCATAGTAAATTGAAAATAAATAAAGATTAATCTTCTACTATCTACACTCACTCCCCCCCCCCCCCCCAA
>NW_006238970.1:2083107-2150957 GCF_000226075.1 Solanum tuberosum | reverse complement strand
TCTCTAATTTCTACCCCCCCCCCCCCCCCCCCCCCAAATATGTAGTGTGTACTTTAATACAAGACACTGTCACGTTAATCTTTAATAATTTTTTAATACAGAGAAGGGTCATAAATACCCCTTAACTATTTGAATTGGTACAAAATCATCCTCCAACCACCTTTTAGACCACAAATAGCTCTGACGTCAACCTGTAGGCTAAAAAATAACCTTATTTATAATAGCCCACACTTATAAGGTGGATGGAGGGTAAATTTATACCAAATTCCATAGTTTAAGGAAATTTTAAGCCCTTCTCAATCAAAATTATTTGAAATTACTTAATATATGGGATCGTATGATTGACCTAATTTTGGGTTCCATTGTAAATTAAAAATAAATAAATATTAATCTTCTACAATTGTCACTCCCCGAGCCTACACCCTGGGCGTGGCCGGCACACAAGAACCATTGTTGGCCCCAATCGAACGCTTAGCCTGGCTTAACTCTTAGCGGAAGACTTACTCATATTAAAATCACTTTAAAAAGTAAACTATAACTCAAATGTCTCAAAAGATAAACTCAGAAATGTTTAAAGAAACATTCAAACTGGCCTCAAGGGTAACTCAAGTCTCAACATAAATGACTGAAAATGAAAAGACTCATGAACTACTGTCTATCTATCTATGAAACCTCTAATACTATGAGGAATGTCGGGACAAGATCCCCGAACATCCTAACAACTGAAATACTGAAAGTAAATAAGGGATCCTTCGAAAGAAAGGAGGCTCACCAATAACTCTAGACTCAACTGGATCAACGAAGCGCTGGATATTGATCCTGGTTACATGTAGCCGCATCATAAAAAATGCAGGCCAAATGGCGTCATTACATGGAACGTACGAGCATGTGAGAGGAAATCTAAAACAAGACATAAGCTTGAACCGGAAGTGAAGAAACAACTTACCTTGTCTCAACTCAACTCAACTTCATTTCAATATAAAGCAATACAAATAATGCAGTATAACGAAAGCCTTTTAAAACAGTAGATAACAACTCAATGTATTAGAAAATACAATATAAACTTTGTTTGTATGCAAAGATACAAAGTAAACTATGTTTGGGAGATTCTCTAACCGACAACAATCACAATGAGCTATGTGATAATACAACGTCTAGCCCACGCTGCCAGAACTGTCCTATAATTTTTCAGAGTATAGAACTCCTTAACTAAATGGATCTACTAAGCTATGCTTAAAAATCAATAAGGAATCATCTAAAAAGTATGACCCATTTCTACCCACGTTGGCTACATGGTTTATGGGGGCGGTGAGTTGTTAAAACTCTCCCCCATATCGGTGTTCAATACTATTCCCAAAATATAACTTAGCTCATTATGTTTTAAAGAAAACATTTCCTCTTCCTCAACTTTGAGATTATTACTCAAAAAGTTTTCTCTTAAAAGAGATAATACTCATGAACTTTTTTGGAAATTGGTGTTTCCTTTTTTCCTTAAATGTAAAAACATTTTCTCTTGGGAATACTTAGTTCCCATATATCATTTTAAAGAAAATGAACTCAGCTCTTACTCTTCTTCAACTCAATGCTCAAGTCTCAAGACAAGTTTAAAACAATTTGTAAAAAGACTTCTTAAAATGACTCGAAGAACTCTCAAGACTTGACTCTTAGCTCTACCTTGAATTTGAATTATGAATTCAAGGTTAAGATTCACGTTGTGAATGATTTCTAAATGTTTAGAAGTAGTTTAGAATAGTCAGAATCAATAGGGAGTGAAAGTACACTTTAGGAGAACTTAGACGGGTAAAACGACGGAAAAAGGGAAAGGGGGATAGTATAAGGATATTACTTAAATAAAATATTTTTCAAAGTAATTTAAGTAGTGAAATAAGTATAATTATTTAATCTTTAGAAAATCTAGAAACGACTATCTTTTTGGGGAAATTGAATTAGGAAAACCTTAAAATTAACTAGCAAATAAACAATTAAACAAATATGAAATAGATAAAAGAGAGAGAGTCTTGGGCCCAAGACCGGGTTTCTGTTCGCCTGGACCAGTACTTGGGCCTAATTTCATTTTGGGCCTTTGACCCATTTTGTACATGTCTTAGGCTAACAAAATAATAACCAAAATAAATGGGCCTTCTGGCCCACTAATTACAAAATACAATTGCTGAAATTTTAGGAGGGCTTTTGGCCCTCTTTCTGCCGTATCACAATGTATACAACATGTATACAACCCTTGATCTCACTCCGAACACTTGCATTTCAGCTCCCGAGGACCTGTTCTTCGGCTTTTCAGCCTTATCTGCTTCATTTCTACCTACTGCCTGATTCGATGGAAGATAAGTTGGGCCTCCATGGCCCATTAGGAGATGCGAGGAGAGGAGATAGAGTCCATGAGGAACTCGGGCAGATTTCATGACGAGGAAAAAAAGAAAACAAAAACAAAATAAAATTAATGATCAAAACTGGAAGGACTTATCAATAACTAAAAATGTAAAATGACTAAAACATATTCTTCCCAGTGAACCCAAATCAAGATTTCAAGACACATGTGATGTTAACAAACAAACCCATACTTGGCATTATATAAATTGCATTTTGACATGAAATTTTGAGGTAACATTTGAAGCAGTCAACAAGAGATTTGAAAATATTTTAATAAAGAGCAAACTCAGAGCCGTTAAGCGTTTGATAAGAGACATATAAACATTCTTTAATCAAGATAAGAAAGAAAACTTGTCAAGGACAAATGATTTGGTCCCATTTAATGACTATCATTGTTTGAAACACATAAGAGAAAAACATAACAGTAATATCCCAACATTAATGCCTTCACAAGACTTGAACTTTCAGGACAAAACACCTATTAGCACTAATTGGAAGGAAAACAAAACCAAGGAAATAAAACACTAGTGACTAAAATACATATTGAACTACTAGCAGTAAATACAAACATATGCATTCATTTTGAGAAGTAAAAGAAGCACCCAGATCGAGTACCAATCTACTTTAATAACATGAAGACTAAACCTTTAGAGAGTTTAGACATCCATAACTCAAAAATAAACAATTGAAATGATATGATCTCACAAGGTAACACTACTAAACTTTAACAAGAAAGTAACTTTTTAAGCACTTACTAAGGATATTGTAAACAAAAGAAATCTTAAGATAGAATTTTTTGAAACAGAGCAGAATTTTTGAAGCAACACATTAAGAAGATTTAAACAAAAAAAATGGATAAATAATGACTCTTTTTGGATAAGCATACACACACAAAATGAACCAAACATCCTCATGAATCTAGAATGACATATATAAGACAAATGAAATAGAGAACAATCATGTATGACGATAATACGGTGAAATTGCCAACTACATATTAGAAAACACACCAACGACTGAAAACTCAAACCATGACCAAAGCGAGTTAACTACTATTTCAAACACATTTCATATAGCACAAGATGAGCTCAAACTTATGTAAAACGAATGCACAACTACTTCATCAAATGGATTGCTAACCAAAGTAAAGTAAGGGGAGAGAGGAAATTACCCTTTCCAGGGTAGCAAACAAGATGAAACGAGCTAATCACAAAGACGATTCCACCAGCGAAATAAGACTCCGAGAAACAGCAAAAGTGCCGAGTTCGAAAAAGAAACCGAAAGTTGAGTACTCTATATCCTTTCCCTTATATCGACTCAAAATTCCCAACCCCTAGAACGAGGCAGAAGGGGCCTTTTTATAGAAGAAAAATAGGGTCAAAAATGGGGGGAAATTGGGAGGGATTTGGAATGAATTTTTGAAATTCAAAATTCGAATCCCTTGAGGATAAGGTTGAAACTACTGGAATAGTACGAACTTTGTACAATTCCTCAACGGAATTCGAAGGAGGAGCGTCCGATTTGGTGCAAGGACTAAATTGAAAGGAGATTGCGACACCTGGAAAATTCTTGTACGGAGAGGATAAGGGAGAGAGGGAGACAGACGCGGGTCGGGTTCACTTTTTTTGGACTGCTGGAGGTTCTGGGTTTCGATTTTTGCTGGAGGAAGAAGAAGAAAACGTACAGGGGGCTGGGTTGGTATGTTGTGCGTATAATTGATGTTGATGTATTGTATGAAAAAGGAAGTGGGCTGGGCTGCTAAAATTTTTAATTGGTTGGGTCTTTTAGTATTGCTGGAATGGGCTTGCTAAATGTAGAATTGGGGTTTGCAAAAATGAGCTGGAAAAAAAAAGAGTGTTTAAGAATGGGTTAAATTTTATGTTTAGGAAATGGCCACATGGGTTATAATTATAGCCATTTAAGGATATAGCCGATTTGAATTAATTGGGGAATTCGACTAAAAGTTAAATAAGAAGAATTAATATAAATCAATTAACGAGCTTCTTAATCTTAACAAAATAAAATAATTAACTTAATTATAAACTAATTAATTCAAAAAAAGTAAACTATTATGTAACTAAACTAATTAGTAAAATATCTAAACAAAAAAATAATCTTTTTTGAGATGATTTTTGAATATTTATAAAGTGTACTAATTATATGTAAAAAATATAAAACACATATATTATTTAAACATTATAAGAGTGACGAAACTATTTAAAATAACTTTCAAATTATTTTAATTTTTTGAAATTTTCTAAAACTAATTATTTTAAATCGTTTGAAATTGAAGAAGCTCGATAATTAATCTATATGCGGAGGTCCAAAATTGGGTGTCAGCAATCACAATAAACAACAAAATTTTGCGTACCCTCCGGTATGGTCAACACTAGGGCAGGAGTAAACCTACTTTTCAATTTCTGAAAGTTTTTCTCACAAGCTTCAGACCATTTTTTGAGTCAACTTAGTCAACGGGGATGAAATAGATGAGAACCCCTCGACAAACCTCCTATAATAACCTGCCAATCCCAAGAAACTCCTAATATCAGTTGGAGATGTGGGTCTAGGATAGTTTTGTACTGCCTCAATATTTTGAGTGTCAACTCGAATCCCATCACCACAAACAATGTGGCATAAGAATGCCATAGACTCAAGCCAAAATTCACACTTAGAGAATTTAGTGTACAACTCTCTATCCTTAGAGTTTGGAGAACTATTCTGAGATGACTAGCACGATCTTTCTCATTCCTCGAATAGATTAGAATGTCATCAATGGATACGATAACAAACATATCTAGAAAAGGTTTAAACAGTTTGTTCATAAGGTTCATGAATGTTGTAGGAGCATTAGTTAAATCAAAAGACATAACTAAGAACTCATAGTGACCATAATAGGTCCTGAAAGTTATCTTAGCAATGTCACTTTCTCCTACTCTCAGTTGATGATAGCCAGATCTGAGGTCTATCTTAGAAAAACAAGTGGCACCCTGAAGTTGATCGAAAAGATCATCAATTCTCAGAAGAGGATACTTATTTTTGATAGTAACCTTATACAACTGACGGTAATATATGCACATTCTAAGAGAACCATATCTCTTCCTCATAAATAAGACTGGAGCCCCCCAAGGTGAGACACTTGGTCAAATAAAGCCTTTCTCAAGAAGATCTTTCAACTGCTCTTTTAACTCTTTCAACTCAGCTGGAGCCATTGTGTATGGAGGAATAGAGATATGAAGAGTATTCAGAAGAATATATATACCGAAGTCTATTTCTCTCTTAGGAGGGACTCTGGGAAAATAGTCTGGAAAGACCTCTGGAAACTCATTTACATCTGGAACTGATTGAATATATGGTGTCTCAACACTAGAGTCATTAACTCGGACTAAGTGATAGATGCACCCCTGGGAAAATAACTTTCTGGCCTTAAGGTACAAAATAAAACAACTTTTAGGCATTGCTGAACTACTTCTCCACTCAATAACTGGCTCATTAGGAAACTGAAACTTAACTACTCGAGTTCTACAATCAATTGAGTCATAACAGGCATGAAGCCAGTCCATACCTAGAATAACATCAAAATCTACCATGTCTAACTCGACTCAGTCAGCCATTGTATCCTTGTGATTGACAGAGATGGTACAATCACGATAAACTCTCTCTCAGCTAGAATAAACTTATTGACACGTATAGAAACACTAAAGGGCTCAAGAAGTTGTTCGGGAATAATATTGAACTTCATAGCTACATAAGGAGTCACAAAAGATAGACTCATTCCAGATCTAGCAAAGCATAAATACCAAAACAAAAGACTTTGATCATACCAGTGACAACATCAGGTGAATTCTCTTGCTCTTGGCGACTGGTGATAGCATACAAACGGTTTGCTCCTCTGCCTGTTCCTAAAGTAGCCCCTCTAGGTGCAACTCTGTCTGGTGGAGCAACTGAAGAAGATTCGACTTTGTTGCCCCCATTACCACTATCTTTCCTGTTCTTTGGGTACTCTCTCATGAAGTGATCATTTTTACCACACTTGAAACAACTAGTGAAGCCATTACGACACACTCCTGAGTGGGTCCTACCACACTTAGCACATGCAGGAGTCCCATTACCTCCTTGTGCCACACTACCTTGCGAATGTGCAGGTCTAGCTCTGAAGTTCTGAAAATTCTGATTCTTAAACTCACCCCTATTCCTTGGTGCACATATGCTAGCAGGTCCATTTTGCTTTTGTTGGAAGGATGACCGGTTTGCATTACTCTTTTGCTGCCCTGACTCATTTCCTGATGTCTTTGCCTTCTTATTTCAGAACTCTTCTCTATCTCTCACCTTATCTTCCTCAACCTGCTGCACATGGATCATAAGTCTTGTTATGTCCATATCCCCTAGCAGGATAGCTGTCTTGCCCTCTGTACTTGACAGACGAGACAACCCAACAACAAACAGACTCATCCTTCTCCTCAGGTCAGCAACCATCTCCGGGGCATAATGGAAAAGTTGGGTGAACTTGAGGCTATACTCATGAACACTCATAGATTCTTTCTTAAGAGTGAGGAATTCCCTTATCTTGGCCTCTCTCAGTTCACGGGGAAAGAAACGCCACAAGAAGGCTTCCTCAAACACAACCCAACTCACAATTGGTGCACCCTCAACTCTATTCTTCTTCCATTGGTCGTACCAGACTATAGCAACACCCTTCAATTGGTATGCAACTAGCTCCACTCGCTCAGCATCAGCAACATGCATAACCTCAAACACCTTCTACAACTCTTCCACAAAGTTTTTCGGATCCTCAGTGACACTTGACCCGGTGAAATCCGGAGGATTCATCCTTAAGAACTCATGGATCCTTGATGTATCAGCCACATCCCGTCGAACCTCTCTTTGTTTACCAGTTTGATTGGTCACAACCTGGCTCAACATCCAGATAGCATCCCAGAACTCAGCATTAGTGACCTCTCCTTGGGGTTGCACTTCTGGTGCATTGGGTACCCCTTGATCCTCAACATTCCTCAGACGACCTCAGACAACTCTTCGTGGAGGAATGATCTGAAAGATACGCGCAAGCACGAATTAGAAAGAAACTTTATAGAATTGAACTATATCGCACGAAAAGAGTATGAATGAAGTGACATAGTTCTTAAATGTCGCAACCTCCTAATTATAGATGTGGCGCGCTTCACACCGATAACTAGGACTCTACGGACACGACTTCATAGACACCTTAGGACTCTTGAACTTTGTGCTCTGATAGCAAGTGTGTCATGCCCTGAGCCTATACCCTGGGAGTGGCCAGCACTCGAGCACCATTACTGGCCCTAAGTGAACCCTTGGCCTTGCTTAACTCTTAGCGGAAGACTTACTCATATGAAAATCACTTTAAAAAGTAAACTATAACTCAAATGTCTCAAAAGATAAACTCAGAAATGTTTAAAGAAACATTTAAACTAGCCTCAAGGGCATATCAAGTCTTAACATAAATGACTGAAAACGAAAAGACACATGAAATACTGTCTATCTATCTATGAAGCCTCTAATACGATGAGGGATGTCGGGACAAAACCACCGAACATCCTAACAACTAAAATACTGAAAGTAAATAAGGGATCCTTCGGAAGCAAGGAGGCTCACCAATAACTCTAGATTAAACTGGATCAGCGAAGCGCTGGATGCTGATCTTGGTTACCTCTATCTGCATCATGAAAGATGCAGGCCAAATGGTATATGTACATGGAATGTACGAGCATGTGAAGGGAAATCTAAAACAAGACATAAGCTTGAATTGGAACTGAAGAAACAACTTACCTTGTCTCAACTCAACTCAACCTCATTTCAAAATAAAGCAATAGAAATAATGCAATATAAAGAAAAGCTTTAAAACAATTGATAACAACTCAATGTATTATAAAGTATAATATAAACTTTGTTTGTATGAAAAAATACAAAGTAAATTCTATTTGGGAGATTCTCTAACCGACAACCATCATTATGAGCTATGTGATGATACACTGTCTAGCCCACACTGTTGGAACTGTCCTATACTTTGTCGGGGTATAGAACTCCTTAACTAAGTGGATCCACTAATCTATGCTTAAAAAGCAATAAGGAAGCATCTAAAAAGTGTGACCCTTTTCTACCCACGTTGGCTACATGGTTTATGAGGGCTGTGAGTTGTTAGAATTCTCCCCATATCGATGCTCAATACTACTCCCAAAGTATAACATATCTCATTATGTTTTAAAGAAAACATTACCTCTTCCTCAACTTTAAGATTATTACTCAAAAGGTTTTCTCTTAAAAGAGATAGTACTCATGAACTCGTCTGGAAATCAGTGTTTCTTTTTTTTTCTTTAATGTAAAAAACATTTTCTCTTGGGAATACTTTATTCCCATATATCATTTTAAAGAAAATGAACTCAACTCTTACTCTTCCTCAACTCAATGCTCAAGTCTGAAAACAAGTTTAAAACAATTTGTAAAAAGACTTCTTAAAATGACTCAAAAAACTCTCAAGACTTGACTCTTAGCTCTACCTTGAATTTGAATTATGAATTCAAGGTTAAGATTCACAAGGTGAATGATTTCTAGATGTTTAGATTTAGTTTAGAGTAGTTAGAACCAATAGGGAGTGAAGGTACACTTTAGGAGAACTTAGATGGGTAAAACAACGGAAAAAGGGTGTGGGCAGATGACCCGGGCGCACTGCTGGCGCGGGGAGCCAACCCCTAAGTTCAGAGACCCATTTCTGGCACGCCACGCCAGACCTGCTAGCACGTCACACCACCATTGCCCCAAACAATTCTGACGAATTTTTCTACTCGTTTTCTTACCTTAATTCGGCTAGAATCAAATGGTTTCTTCTTCAATCACTTATAATTGAATACTCAACATGTGTACACGATAGTCTACTCAAAACAACCCTGAAAACACAAACACTTATCTCAAGAACTCATTGAATTCCCAACAATCAAGATTATGAAAGGTATTCCAAGAAAACTCAACAAGAACTCAAATCTGTCAACTTTAAGAACGAATTTGTGCTGAAAATAACATGATGGGCGTGTGGGTGAATGAACCCAATACTATGAGAACTCACATACTCTTTGGGATCAAACCCTTGGCGAAATCTGCAACAAAACTCGAGAATCTTGATGAACGCCTTGAACTTTTCTCCTTTTCTCCTCTTCTTGAACTCCTCTCAAAATCCTACACGTATTTTTATTTATGAAAACTGACCCAAATCAGATTTGACCCCAAAATATTACCCAAATTTGTTTTAATCTTATTGGGTAAGGAAAAGGCCAAAATACCCCTCATATTTTTGGGTAACTTTCCTTAATTGGACAGCCCGACTTCGAACGGGAATATCTCCCTAATATGAGCTCGAAAATTAGCAAACTCTGTGGATTAGGAAAGAGGATTCCAAGACCTTTCATTTGATATCTTATAGGCCACCTAACTCATCATGTACTGAAAGTTATGGTCGTTTGAAGTTAACCCAAAACTCATATCTCATGCATAACTTACAAAATTTCTGATTTTGCTATTTCCAATTTAGTTCTTTCTATGTTTAGCTCTTGCCAATACCGAGGTGTTACAACAATCTACACTCACCCCTCCCCCCCCCCCCTTCCTCTCTATTTCACTTTTTTTCTTCTTGGATCTTGTCCATCATTATAAAAAAAAAATCAACTAATGACAAAATAAACAAGGGAGAAAAAAGGAGAAAATAATGTCGAAATTCATTTATAAATAATTAGTTCAATAGAAGATGATTTAATTCAGTACATATATTGCATGTTTTCTTTTGTATATATCCAAAATTCAAAATAAAAGAATGAAAATAACCTCTCTCTTTTTTCTAACCCCACCCACCATGAAAATAATACAAACTAACAGAATATGAACTTATAGGTATGTTTGGTATGAATGAAAGTATTTTTCTAGAAAATGTATTCTTGGAAAATAAGTTGGTTTCTAACTTATTTTCTCATGTTTGGTTGGTGAGTGAAAAATATTTTTTGAATTTTTTTCCTGGTGTATGACTCTTGAATGAAAAAAATATTTTAGAAAATATCTTATATTTTGGCTAGAGAGTAGAAAATACTATTTAGTAAAATAGTTTTGATCGGGAATCAAACCCCGATAATCGATCCAGCACCCGACACCCGATTCAGGAGCTAACCTCTACACCCGACACAAGACATGACATTCGAACTTGAACCCAACCATGACCATGATCCAAATCGAGACATGATCCCAAGACTCAACACAACACCTAACCCCGCTAGAGACCCGATTGTCAAACTAAAATATGATCCCAATACCCGAAATTGAACCCCACCTGAGATCCGATACCAAAACCTGATTCCCCACCCCAACATTGACCCTAATTCAAGACCCGACCCCTACCCTGAGACCCAACTTGAGACCTGACCCTAACATCGACACCCGACCCGATCCAACCCGAGATCCAACCATGACACCAATAACCAACCCAAGGCTTGAACCCGACCTGACATTCAACCACAACCTTGACACCCAACCCGAGACTCGACCCTAAAATTAACTCGAGATCCAACCCGACAACTAAAATATGATCCCAACACCCGAAAGTAAATCCCACCTGAGTCCCGATACCCAAACCTGATTCCCCACCCTAACATTGACTCAAGATTCAACTTTTGAAACGCAATCCAACCTCTACATCCGACCCGACCTCGACTCTGAGCTGGGACCTGACCCCAAACCCAACCCTAATTCGAAACCTGCCCCTACCCCGAGACCCAACTTGAGACTAGACCCTGACATCGACACCCGACCTGAGACCAGACCCCAACCCGAGATCTAACCATGACACCAATACCCCACCCAAGGCCTAAACCCGACCTGACATTCAACCACAACCTTGACACCCAACATGAGACCCGACCCTAAACTTAACTCGAGATCCAATCCGACACCCAATTTGAAACCCGACCTTAAACTCGCTCGACACCTGACTCTGACATGAGATTCGACACCTGACTCGACGTAGACACGCAATTTTTACTGAACATAAGGTTTTCCACTATTTTTTATTCCTTAAATATTTCTTTTTGTTTAAGTTAGATATTTTGGTTTTGTCTTATTTTAGTAAGTTTATTTTAAAAGATTTGAAAATAACAATATATATATGTTTTATTTTAATTTTAGTTTAATAAATAAGCTAATAGTTCTTAATTATAATTTATTATTAGCTACTTAATTTTGTTAGTTTAAAAGTAAATAAATAATATTCAAATTATTATATTATATTATATGGTATATATTAATTAAAGAAAAATAAATAAAATTAACCTCCCACTCACTCTCACCCCACAACCTCACCACCACTCCCTCACACTACCACTACAATACAATATGCAGCAACACACACGTACATTATTTATTTTATTGTGCCTTTAGTAGTAAATTATTTATTTTCTGTATGTTTTAACCTGTTTGGGAGATAAGGGTTCTCCTATCTAGGTGTCATTTTAGGTGCTTGCATGGCTTGATGGGTTAGGTCGTGATATATGCAGAGTCAAATTCATGGGAAAGATTCACCAATTGTTACTTGACAACCATGTAGGCTAGGTTTCTTTCAATTGTGTTGTATAGACCCGTATTACTATATTATATCTTGTAGATGTTCGAAAATGACATGTAAAGGACTTTGGGCACATAATCTATATGGTTAGAAATGTTGTTATGTGTTGTTAGGGTGGAGATGAATTAATTACTAGAAGATGGTTCTCCCATTCTTGATTGCCTTGAGTTCTTTATTAGGATGGTTGCATGTTTCTGATTATGCGTGTATGCATGTCCACGATTTGTTCTATCATTGTGCAAGGTATGGTAAGGAATACATAGGAAACGTATGTAGTTAAGCATGTTGATAATCTCATGCAGAACTAGTTATGCGACTTATGGTTTCAAGTGTTATGGTTCGTCATGTTTGTGATTGTGCATGATTGTTCGTGTTTGATGGTTGGCTCGGGTATCACGCTTTGTAAAATATATTTTCATAGTTGACTCAAATACCACGTCTGGTATATACTAATGGTTGTCTTGGTTACCACGCTTGAAATAGGGATATCCACATATGCTTGACTCGGGTTCTACGCCGTTACACTAACTACGGATGGCTCGAGTACCACGTCGGTACGTTAACAGTTTGAGTTTGGGTCCCACGAGAAGACCAAGTATGTGTTTATGGTTCCATGAGTGAACCTAATTTACTTTTTCATAATGTAATTGTTGCTTGTTGGATCTCTGAGTAGTCTTGGTTACTTGTATGTGATCATGTGGGATATGGACCGTATTAAGGTGAGTCAGGGCAAGGACTAAGGAGTAAGGATTGAAGTCCGGCTATGTGTTACTTTTCATGGTGGAGGTATGCTAAGTGTTTAGTGACAATTGAATCCTCTGGGGGTTATTCTACATAATTATCTTCACCATTGGGTTGAGTTTATCGAAACTCAATTCCTTAGATGTCTAAACTGTGTTTCTGTTTATAAAGATGGGAAAAGGGCTAAGAATACTCCTAACATCTGGAAATGGCTAAAAATACCCTCTTTCCATGGTTTGGTTTAAAAATGCCCTCCACATTTGTTTTTGGTTCAAAGATACCCCTCCTTCCACCTTTTGGTCTAAAAAAACTCTCCATCCAAAATTGATTTAATGAAATTATTTTAGTCATTAATTAATTCTTATATTTTTTTAAAAGAAAACTTTTTATTTATTCAAATTCTTAATATTATCTCATCTAAAAATAATTAAAATATTTAAATTTAACATAAAATAAAATCATTTTATTATTTAAAAATAAAGAATAACACAACAATTTTCCCACTTCTAAAGAATTAACACTCAATCTACATAATTTTCTCACGTCTAATTACCTTCCCTTTGGATAAGCAAACTGCATCATAATTGTCAAAAATTTCCACAAGAAACGAAACTCATTTTCTCCCATCATGGAGTGGAGTCAGCGATACTTAACAAAATAATATTATTATTATTATTATTATATGTTATTTATCAATTAAGAAAAATATTGAAATATTAATATAATTAAATTTCAGCATGATAATTTAAATATAATTAAAAAACCAATCCAAATAATTAAAAAATCATTCAACAAATCAAAACATAAAATAATAGTGTATAAAATATAAATAATTTACTGTGTGAAAAATGAAGGATAAGAATTTATTGTGTTATTATAATAATAAGAATAAAAATTTATTCTTTATTATTAATTAATACATTTTTATTTTATTTTACGTTAGACATAAATATTTTATATATTTTGAGATGAGCTATTAATTTATTGAGATCAAGTAATTGAGCCCGTAGTGAGATAACGTGGTAGAGGTAGAGGCAGGGGCAGGGGCAGAGGATGGGAAACACCCGCCAGAGGTGGAGCTTAGACTAACTAACTGCATACTTTCTTCCTTCGTTATTTAATAATATAGGTTCGGACGTTCAGGATTCAGGTGGCTTTTATTACGATTTCCAATCTGCTTAGTAGAACTTTTGGTAAGTCCTCATCATTCGAGGATGGCCTCTATCTTCTATTCGGTATTACATTTTTAGTTTCCAGACAATTAGAGTTAGCTAGGGGATTGTCCTAGAAAGTAACTTTAGTAGAGACTATCAGACAATCAATTTAGCTTCCGTTTATGCTTATTCAGATACTTGTCTACTTGAAGATGTGTGAGCTTTAATAGACTATTTCAGTTTAGCATCGACATTCAATTATTTTTCAGTAGTTACTTTTACGTTTCTTAGTTTCATGCCAGACCATGGTTTAACTTGGGGTCAATTGTGACTCTAAGCACCGAGTTACGATTAGGGGATAGAGTTGACTCAGGACACTAATTTAGTAGATAAATTTATATGAAATTTAAGCCTTGAAAAATAGTGTAATCTGAAAAAACATATGTAACTGTTTCGGGTGCCTTACATACTTGTATTGGGTGCTAATGTGCTCCAAAATAAATAAATAAAAACTCTTTTTCGTTACTTGTATTGAGTTGAAAATTCAAGCGCAACTCGATGCCAAAACTGCACAAAAGAGGGCCACCTACGGATGGCACCTATGGCCAGTAGATGGACCCACGCCCCGTAGTTGAGGGTCGTGGGTTAGGCCCTCAAAAGTAGGCCTCCAGTCCACCCACCCACAGACCTTCAGGACGGGGCGTAGACTCACCTATGGTCCGTGGGTCATGGGCGTAGGTGGGGGCTGTGTTGCTGTCCAATCTTAGCCATGGAAGGGGTAATTTATGTTTGAAGTGAGGTCATTTTATATTGATTATTTAGACCTATATAAGTACCTTTAAGCTAATAACCAACCATTTACTTCATAAATCACAACTACCCAATTCCATAACTAACTTTACCCCCAAAGTCTTCTCCCAAAAACTCCATTGAAGAAGATCAAGTTACAGCTTGAAGAAGGGGGGTTTATCACACAAATTTGATTGGATTTATTCATATAAGGTATGGTATTCTTGATTCATGGAATGCTTTCATCCATGAAGCACTCAAACTTTCAATTTCAAAGTTGGAAATTCTCCAAAACCTACGGTTTTCATTCCAAGTCATGAATTCTTTCTCACAACATTTTCAATGGTTTAATTATCATATATTAAGATTGAATTGCTGTTTTATGATGGTTTTATGATAAAATCTCCCATGAATTCAAGAATTTCCCATAACCCTAATTTATGACTATGTAATGTGGGTGAATTGTAGTAAGATGAATACTATGCAATTGTTCTTGTAGTAGTTTAATTACTTGAATTACATTATTATTCATGCCTAATTGTAGTAATTCTAGGTGTGTTGGTGAATTATGATTCATGATCCTTGGAGGGCAAATTATTGAGGATTGTTGTATAATCATGATGTTTGTGTACATGCTTTGTGAATACATTGAAAGTAATATGATCATGAATATAAAGTAATGATAATGGTGTTGTGTTGAAGTGCTATTCACTACACACACATTCATGAATGAAGTATGTATGAAATTTCTATGGTTATGTTAATGATGATGTGTTAGTGAATGATAATGACTTATTGTGATTGGTTTTCTCACAATATGTGGATTTTTAGTTGAAAGACTATTCTCACCTTTGAATCTATGATCTATCTAAGGAATGAATGTTGGGATTGATATGGATACTCATACGTGAGTTGAGGCAGGGTATCTAGTAACAATCTCTTATTCCCACAATAATGAACTAAAGTAATGAATGTCAAGTACTCTGTGGGGAATAATGCTAAGCACCGAGTGGATATTGATTGACATGGATACGCATATGTGAGTTGAGGTGAGGTATCTAGTAACAATCTCTTGAGATGGATTCCCATACATGAGTTGAGGCGGGGTATCTAGTAGCAATCTCTTTATCCCATAACTAGGTGCCCATATAGATTATTAGCTAGTGGATCCACCTAAGCTAAATTAATGGTCCTACCTTAGGCAAGTAGGAATCTCTTATTCGGTGTAGGTAACATAGGGATTCCATGGTTTTCTCACATGGTCTATGTCGGTTAAGGCTTACCCCCACAAGGAATGTTAATGAACTATAGCTTCTCAAGAATGCACTACTTAGTATGGGTGGGGATATGAGACTTCATTCATGCATTGCACAAGTAGGCTTTGAGAGTAGTCATGGTGTTTTCTTTAATGTTATAATGTCTAATGGAATGAATGTGCCTATAATGATGCTAATGAGAATGTTGACATGAATGCTAAATGTAATAATGAATGCTTAACTTGGATTGTTATTATGAGCTGCTTTCCTTGCCATGACTTATTAAATGTGAATGTCCTTGTCTAATGAGTATTGACTAAATGTGAGAATGAAAAATGGTAAGTATGTTTATGGTGGCCTCAAAGTAGTACTTAGTATGTGTGGTATTATGGAATGCCATCCATACATTGCACAAGTATAACTTGGGTTACCTAAGAGATGGTTCTAATGTGTTATAATGACTTATATGATGTTTGTGTTTGAGACTTGTGTTTTTATACCACAAGTGCATGGCGATCCTCAAACTTTTTAAATGCATGGTTTTCAACCAAAATGTCCTTTTAAGCTTGATTTTTTCATGGCTATCATACTTAGTGCATATTTGCACTAACCCATATTTCTTCTACATTTTTACAAAGTGTAGGTTCCGGATCTTAAGGTGATTTCTTTGGATTCAAGCTTGGATTGACTATTCTCCTAGCTTGTAGTGAGTCCTCAAGATTCGAGGAAATTTGAGTCTCTAGTAGTTTCTATCAAGTCCTTTTATGTTTCGGACTATGTTGAAGGGCTGTGAACCTATTATTGACTCAAGTTGTATTAGATGGCCATGTGACTTCCACTTGCTTTTAAATAAAGACTTAGATTGTATGGATAAAAGTTTTTAAATTCCGTACCATTTTCTTATGTCTTATGTTATGAATGCTATGAGGCTTGTATGAGGCTCTTCGGAGTCTTATACGACGTGTTACATCCAGGGTGTAGGCTCAGTCGTGACAAGCATGGTATTAGAGCACAAGATTTTGGGATGGTTTTTAGGATGATGTCTCATAAGTCACATCTAGTAAAGTATTGTTCATAGTGTGAAGCGCGCCAAATTTATGAATGAGAGGCTATAAGATGTTAGGAAACTACACTTCTTTCATTATTCTTAAGTCGTAACTCTACAAGTCCATCTCCTAATTCGTCTTTTTTGTCTTTAGGATATGAATACTCGAAGGGCTAACACAAGGAGAATGGAGGAGAACAATGTCAATGAAGAAGTTCCTCAAGAGAATCAAGCTCCTCAAGTGAATCAAGCTCCAATTAACCCTTCGGCTATGTTGGATGAGGAAGTTAGGTCGGCTCTTATAATGATGGCTCAAGTCGTGACTACTCAAGTCCAAGCTATGACGGACCAAGCCAATAGGGATGGTGGGACTTATGTGAACCCTACTATGAGCACTAAGGCTTCGAGATTGAGGGATTTTGCTAGGATGAACCCCCCCCCCCCCGAGTTTCTTGGTTCCAAGGTGGAAAAGGATCCCCAAAGGTTTATTAATGAGGTTTGCAAGATACTTGGTGCTATGGGGGTGCCTTCGGAGGAGAAGGGTGAGAGGCCATTAAGAGTGGGTGCCATAAATTGGGAGGTGTTCAAAGAAGATTTCCTTGATAGGTTCTTGCCCCTAGAGTTGAGGGAACGAAAAATGCAAGAATTCATAAACCTACAACAAGGGGGTATGAGTGTGAAAAAGTATTCCCTTAAGTTCACCCAACTATCCAAATAAGCTCCAACCATGGTGGCGAACTCAAGGGCTAGAATGAATAAGTATGTGATGGGAGTGTCTGACTTGGTAGTCGATGCATGTCATTCGGCAATGCTTATTCCAAGTATGAATATTTCAAGTCTTATGGTCCATGCCGAACAAATTGAGGAGCAAAAACTCAAGCGAATGAATAGAGATGTGAAAAGAGCTAGAACCGGTGATGGTAATTCCTCAAGTGCTAGGTCCAAAATACAAGGTCAACCAAGGTTCAAAAAGAGGTCCTCCAACCAAGATTCCCCAATAGTCAACAAGGATAGGCTGTCTAACCTTAAATCTCAAGGAGGACATGGAGGTGATTCTTCTTTCGAAAGATCTACATGTGCCAAGTGTGGGAAGCAACATTTGGGTAAGTGCCTAGCCTGCACAGATGGTTGCTTTGGGTGTGGAAAGAAAGGTCATAAGATGAGAGATTGCCCGACACTCATGACAAATGAGAGAGAGGCCAAACAAGCTTCTCTTGATGGCACGATTCCCATTCCTCCAAATTATGGTCAATTCTATGCACTCTAGTCTAGAGAGGACAAATGAGCCCTTCCGAATGAAGGCACCGGTATGTTGATAATTCCTTATAGATGTAAATGTTTTATTAAGATCCCTATGCTATTTTCTATATTTTCATGTTAGCCTTAGTATGAGTTTACTCCCAAGGGGGAGATGGTACGCTTAGAAGGCAAGATGGTTGAGAGTTCCTATATCCTTATCTCTTTCTTCTATTACTATTCAAGCTTAAGACAGAGAGTTCTTTGTGGCTTGTTTCATGTTTTGGAGTCATGTTTGATTTATGTGTTTCCATGGTCTCCTTATGTTATGCATGTTCTTGATGAATACATGTTTAATGAGAAAATGAGTTTTTCATTATTTATGTTCCTCATGTTGATGTGCATTTAGTATGAGTTGCTTATATGTTTCATGAGTATAATTGTTGAACATGCTTTATTGTGCTTTTGAGAGTAATTGCATAATTGATTTCATGATGTCATGATGAGCATGCTTTGAGTTGGACAAGGTGATTCCTCCAATGATATGAGAAATGTTGAAGTTTTTATGCATAATGGGTTGTTGGTGTAGTTCTTACTTCCTTGTCTTGCATTGAGTATATTGAGATGGAGTTGATGTTTCCTCCTTGTTTTGTGCATTGTTGTGATATTTCATGCATGATAGGCTGCTAGTCTTAAGTCTTTAATTCCTAGAAATGTCATTTGAGGATGAATGTTCCCAAGGGGGAGATAATGAAACACCCAGAAAACTAGTAAGTGAAACTAGAGCCTTACGTGAGAGTTTTTGAGTTTGATGTGGGGTTTAGGGGTGTAAAATGGTTTCCCAAACTTAGGTTGAGGGGTTTAGGGGTTAAAAGTCAAGGTACGACCCCCCAAGGACCAACTAAGGGTCCTTGAGGAGGACTCTAAAGCCTAACCCCCAAGACCCCTAAACCTGCTAAAACTGCCCAAAAGAGAGGCCACCTACGGATGACACCTATGGACAGTAGGTGGACCCATTCCCCGTAGGTGGGGGTTGTGGGTCAGGCCCTCAAAAGTAGGATCCAGTACACCCACCCACGGACCTGCAGGACGGGGGGTAGACCCACCTACGGTCCATGGGTCATGGGCGTAGGTGAGGGACTGTGTTGCTGTCCAATCTCAGCCAAGGGAGGGGCAATTTAGGAAATTCCTTTTAAGGTTAGTTTGAAGTGAGGTCGTTTTATATTGATTATTTAGACCTATATAAGTACATTTAAGCTAATAACCAACAATTTACTACATAAATCACAACTGCCCAAGTCCATAACTAACTTTACCCCCAAAGTCTTCTCCTAAAAACTCCATTGAAGAAGATCAAGTTATAGCTTGAAGAAGAGGGATTTCTCACACGAATTTGATTGAATTTGTTCATCTAAGGTATGGTAGTCTTGATTCATGGAATGTTTTCATCCATGAAGCCCTCAAACTTTCAATTTCAAAGTTGAAAAGTCTCCAAAACCTAGGGTTTTCATTCCATGGATTCTTTCTCAAAATATTTTCAATGGTTTAATTATCATATATTAAGATTGAATTTCTGTTTTATGATGATTTTATGATAAAATCTCCCATGAATCCATGAATTTCCAATAACCCTAATTTATGACTATGTGATGTGAGTGAATTGTAGTAAGATGAATACTATGCAATTGTTCTTGTAGTAGTTTAATTACTTGAATTACATTATTATTCATGCCTAATTGTAGTAATTCTAGGTGTGTTGGTGAATTATAATTCATGGTCCTTGGAGGACAAATTATTGAAGATTGTTGTATAATCATGATGTTTGTGTACATGCATTGTGAATATATTGAAAGTAATGTGATCATGAATATAAAGTAATGATAATGGTGTTGTGTTGAAAGTATATTCACTACACACACATTCATGAATGAAGTATGTATGAAGTTTCTATGTATTGTTAATGATGATGTGTTGGTTGAAAAGCTATTCTCAATTGTACACTTATGAATGATAATGACATGTTGTGAATGGTTTTCTCACAATATGGTGATTCTTAGTTGAAAGACTATTCTCACCTTTGAATCTATGAGCTATCTAATGAATGAATGTTGGGATTGAGATGGATACTCATACGTGAGTTGAGGCGGGGTATCAAGTAACAATATCTTATTCCCATAATAATGAACTAAAGTAATGAATGTCAAGTACTCCGTGAGGAATAATGCTAAGCACCGAGTGGATATTGATTGAGATGGATACTCATATGTGAGTTGGGGCGGGGTATCTAGTAACAATCTCTTAAGATGGATGCCCATACGTGAGCTGAGGCGGGGTATCTAGTAGCAATCTCCTTATCCTATAACTATGTGCCCACATAGATTATTAGCTAGTGGATCCACCTAAGCTAAATTAATGGTCCTACCTTAGGCAAGTAGGAATCCCTTATTCGGTGTGGGTAACACCGAGATTTCATAATTTGCTCACATGGTCTATGTCGGTTAAGGCTTACCCCCACAATGAATGTTAATGAACTATGGCTTCTCAAGATTGCACTACTTAGTGCGGGTAGGGGTATGGGACTTCATCTATGCATTTCACAAGTAGGTTTTGAGAATAGTCATGGTGTGTTCTTTAATGTTATAATGTATAATGGAATGAATGTGCTTATAATGATGCTAATGAGAATGTTGACATGAAGGCTAAATGTAATAATGAATGCTTAACTTGGATTGTTATTATGAGTTACTTTCCTTGCCATGACTTATAAAATGTGAGTGTTCATTATCTAATGAGTATTGACTAAAGATGAGAATGAAGAATGGAAAGTATGTTTATGGTGGCCTCAAAATAGTACTTAGTATGTGTGGTATTATGGAATGCCATCCATACATTGCACAAGTATAACTTAGGGTTACCTAAAAGATGGTTCTAATGTGTTATAATGGCTTATATGATGATTGTGATTGAGACTTATGTTTTTATACCACAAGTGCATGATGATCCTCAAACTTGTTAAATGCATGGTTTTTAACCAAAATGTCCTTTTTAGCATGATTTTTGCATGGCTATCATACTTAGTGCATATTTATACTAACCCATATTTCTTCTACATTTTTACAAAGTCTAGGTTCCAGATCTTAAGGTAATTTCTTTGGATTCAAGCTTGGATTGACTATTCTCCTTGCTTGTGGTGAGTCCTCAAGATTCGAGGACATATGAGTCTCTAGTAGTTTCTTTCATGTCATTTTATGTTTCAGAATATGTTGAAGGGTTGTGACCCTATTATTGATTCAAGTTGTATTAGATGGCCATGTGAGACAAAGTTAGACTTCCGCTTGCTTTTAAATAAAGTCTTTGATTGTATTGATAAACGTTTTTAAATTTCGTACAATTTTCGTATGTCTTATGTTATGAATGCTATGAGGCTTATATGAGGCTCTTCAGAGTCTTGTACGTCGTGTTACGTCCGGGGTGTAGGCTCGGATCGTGACATTATCATGGTTTCTAACAAATGTTGTTTTCTTATTTATAATGTTTAATTGAATCTAAAGAAAAATGAAAAATAATTTATTATTTTCATTAATATTTCATATTATGAGTATATTTCGTCACGTGTATTGTTATATTTATTTATTGTTTTTATATTATGAGTCAATTTGTCAAGTATTTTGTCACATTTATTTAGTGTTTCCATATAATGTAAATTTATTACGTGACTACCATGATTTCTAACAGAATTTGCCTACTTATTTTATTCACTGGAACTGAAAAGTAATAATGTTGAATTAAATCTAAAGAAAAATGAAAAATAACAATGATTTATTTTAAATGTTCATTCGGAACGGGAGTCTTGAATCATTGGTATGGTTTTCTATGTGACCTATAGGACACAGATTCAGGTCTTCAAAGTAGGCATTAATACTTGCACTAGGATAGGTTGCCTACCTTCTACCCCTTTGGTGCAGTCCTTGTGTTGGACTCCACTAACACATGATGTTAGTCATTTTAAAAAGAGAAAATTACACTGTTAAACAAACTTATATTACTTAATTAGTCAGCATAGCTATAGTTTGCTATAATTATCACTCACGACTAACATTAACCATTAATTATGTGAGCTGACTTTGAGTTTTTAAAATTAGCCACGTTTGTATAATTCACCACATTTGTATAATTCACAACTAACAGTTCTTCGTTTAATTTGTATTTGTATACGATGGTTTGTATTTGTATATGACGATGATTTCCATTGGTTTCTTTAGAAACCGTTACATATTGATTCGATTATCCTTGATGGAAGACTTTGTCAATATGCCATCAAAGGTTATTGTTTATCTCAGATCTAAGGATGGAGGGTCATATCAAATGAAACCACTTATATATGATTCTAGATTTAAAATTAAAGAGTAAATATCTAAGGCCGTGGCTTGGATCTCGTTTCCAAACTTACTACCAACATACTATGTGAAAGAGTCACTTTTCTCATTGGCAAGTGCGGTGGGGACTCCTTTACTTCTAAATAGACTACAATAAATAAAACAAGGCCTAGTTGTGCAAAGGTTAAGGTGCTTGTTGACTTATTGGAAAAATTACCGGATCATGTTCGGATGGATATTGAGAATGAAAAATCTAGAGTTATAAGGACCGTAAGGGTAGATATTCAATATGATTACTTGCCAAAATATTGTAAGGAGAGTAGTCTTCAGGGCCACAATGAATTTGTATACAGAGTCTTGAATCCTGCATTGATGTAAAAACAGAATCAAGACAAAGAGAAATCAAGCAAAAATAACAAAGAAAAAGAGATACAAGGAGGTGATGCTAAACAAACACTACAGAAAACCACTTACAGTAATCAAGGACAAACACTTCAAACTGTCTCCTTCCCCAAGAGACTAGCCAGTGGTAAAATCATGGGAAACCCAGAGGAATGGAACATTGTTAGGAATAAAATGGTCTATACAAAATACAAACAGAACAACGCTTACCAGATTTCAAAGAAGAGTAGATTGGACCAATCAAAAAACCAAACAACAAAAAAAGATGATATATCAGTACAAAACAAATATGGTATTTTAAATGAGGAGGAACATGAAAGCAATGAAGTACAAAGTACTGACTCAAGTAATCACAAGGGGATGCAAAGTAAAGAAATAGAAAAAAATTCAGAGTAAAAAGTCAATAGTAAACTCAAACAAGAAAGGAGAGGATGCACTGATCACAAAGAGTATCGTTGAAACTAGCAGGGAACAAAAGTTGATTGACAATCAAAAGTCAGGAGCAGATGATTCAAAAAGAATCTTACTAGTTGAAGAAACAGATATAGAGATAAGGTTAGAACAGGTAAAAGAGTCACAAGATCAATTCAATAATGAGGTCATTGCCAATCAGGAGAACTTTAAAGGTGAGATAGCTAAAATGAAAATACAATTAAAGGTGAAGTTAAATATAGAGAAAATATAGGAGAAGGTAAAGACAATACAAAGCACAAAGAATCTCAACTTTCATCAGCAGAAGTTTCCATGAACATAGTGGAAAAAGGCAGAAAAGGAAACGGAGGACACAACAGGTGAACAATGTGCAGACACAGAACATGCCAATCAACTTGCTATAGTTTCCTATCATCCCAACCCTATTAAATATCTCTGAGGTGGGTGGAGATCTCCAAATCACCACTATAAGCAAAAATTCTCTTAACAAGGTTTTGCATGATATTCTCCTTTATAGTAAGAAATTTTTTATGGTTAGTTCTCCCCATTACCTTTTGTTATTAATTGGACAATATAAAAATGTTAAGATAAATTTTGAATATATCATAAATAGTCGTGAAGTTTTTGATATTTTTTTATGCTCATACACTAAATTAGGCATAATAACTTTGACAACCTTGTAATTACCTTATCTTCTTGTTGTATATAAACAACTTCGGAATGAACATCAACTCACTCATCCCTTTGAAAACATCTAAAGCAAGAATCAGTGTCTTCATTCTATGACGTATCTGGTATTCAAATTATTCATCACGTGCTTTAGGCATGTTATACCTAAGAGATCCCAGTATTCTCCTATAACTTTCGGAAGTTTTGGTGTCATTACCATAACTCTTTTGCTTCTTATTATCTAAGAACTCTTTAGTCTAAAAGCAGTAATAATGTACTTCTATTTCTGGTTGCTTCTTTTTATTATACTTTTGTCTCATTACCCTTGTTTAGGGGTTCATTATATTTGTTATATTTAGGTATTCACGTAGATGATTGTTGGAAGACTATATGTTTGAGGGACATTCTTTAAAGCCATTGATATTGCAAACATAATCATTATGAGGAGATTACGATAATTATTGTTTTGTATCACTGTTAAAACTTGAGCATTTAACTATACAGGAGATATAGGAGTAACTATTTGCATGTACTTACTGCATATTGATCATTGTATGTTTTTTTGGAGTTCAATTCTTATAATTCTTAATATTTTTATTTGTTTTTTTCTACAATAATTTTTTGGTTATCTGTTTCTTAATTTTGATATATCTTAAAATCTTGGCTCATGTTATTTATCAAGGAATGAAGTCTTTTTCTTCTTTTAAAAAAAATGATAATGGTATCAAGGAATGAAGTCTGCTACTGTGTGGATCCTATTTTTCCTTATATTATGAGCAATCTTGAAAGTCTTGGACTAATTAAGATGATATTTGATAAGAAAATTGATGAGGGATAAATATGTCCTTTGAAGTAGAAAATACTATCATATCTTTGTTCATGGATCTTCTTAATTATTTCCCCTTCTAAGATAATAGACTACTCAAACAGCCACAACTTGTTTTAGGAAAAAATTTACTTACTCGTGTCCTCGATATGTTTAAAGAAAATTGATCCAGTGAGACACAAACAAGTTGAGTGGAGAAATATCTTAACTTTTGTACTGAGATTTTTTTTTACAGTGTTTGTGATTGTATTAATCCATGAATTCTCTTATTCCAAAGTTTTTCTTTTGTCCTTATAGAAATACACATTCCCTACTTTAGATAATGAGTAACGTCCTTTGAATCGTTCTGCTATTTACTAGAAATAGGAGTTTGAGGTGTGAATAATCACTGAACATGAGAGATGTAAATAGCTAATTCATGATTATCACTGACCATGAACATCATCTTCTTTTCAATATTTGAGAAATTGATATCTCTGATTACATAGTTGAGGGATTAATAATATTGATAAGAATTTAATGTGAAATAGAGACTCACATGTATTCCTTACTTCAATCCTGGTAGTGGTATGCTTGACATTGTGTTACTTTTACAAGAACTATGAAGATGAAAACATGTGTCATCTAAGTGATGTTTATACTTTGTTATTTGTTTCTTGTCTACTTGTTTTTGAGATGGAAATTCTCTTATAATATTGACCCTTATGTTCGTAAGATTATATATGTAGTATCTTAGTAATTAGGATAGTAAATGATGAATCCTTTCTGTGAAAAGCAACTATGAGATGTGATATGTACAAACACGATTTGGAGTAAGTGGGATCATAAGTATTCTGCTATAAATTTCATAGAAATTTGGATATTATTCTAATGAGTACCTTATTTTATGTTTATGCTTCGTTGTCCGTCTTTTTCTATTTTGTTCTCCATTTACCCTTTGGTATTTCATTGGTATTATTTAATTATCCCGAGTTTTATTGTGTGTATGCAGATTGTCTATGGATATAGATACTCCTATCTTCCTAATCCACTTAAAATTGTTGTTTAGAAATTCAGCGCATTTGCTTTCTGATTTGAAGCAGTATTGCAACTTAGAATTGAGAGAATGCATAATCATTTTTTTTTGTTTAATTTAATTTACTTAATAAAGTCTTAGAATTGAAAATAAGTTATATTAATGTATTTGTAAACATGGTGAAATCTTAAATTTAATTTTTTAAATGGAGTTTTTTTTGCAGTTTGGCATGAATTGTGAACTTGCTGATTAAATATTTTTCCAATACATTTGACTTTTGATATGTAAATAAATAGTTTAAGTACTAAATGATGTTTCATAGTTTCTCACATCAAAATTATATTACAAACTACTATAAGATACAATTTTATCCTTCTCACGCTTTTTTATCACCCAATAATGCATTATATTTAATTTTTGCAGATATATACGATGACATGACATCACAAAGACCCAAGGAAGAGAAAAGAGAACAATATATGAACCCTCTATTCATTGAACATAAGCCATATGTTAATTAAACGTAATGGGTTTCTCCATTTCATGCAATTGGAAGAGCACGAGAACAACCTACGAACTTTACACTTCCTGTTCTATTGGAAGAAAACTGAGATAAGCCATGGAACATGTGCTCAATGGGTATTCGATGACAAATCAGTGCATAGTTAATTAAGTTTGATTAACTATTGGAGATGACAGTTGATGAGACCTCGATGCTTTGATATAACCTTAATGTTTTTCCCCACCTCTAATTCAAACTAAAGAGTCTTGCGATTTGAGATATTTTTCCCTTTTCAAACTAATCATAACCCGCCTCTTTTCCCCTACGAGCCTCATATTACGCTTTGCTAATATTGTCTAACACTTGTAAATTTGAATGGGAAGTATCAAATTCAGTATGATAATCTTATTTTATAGTGTAACAAAGAAGCATCTCGTGTCATGTGAAGTTTCCTCGGTTGGTTGTGGATGAGGGACTTGATTTTGTTATGATCTGAATAATTCTCTCCATATGAGCTATCTTCTGAAATAAAGTTAAGTGAAGAGTTTATTTTTCTTATCAAGTAATGTTTGTTATGTGTTGTCTCAATATTTCTATCCACTTAAAATGTTTAAAATGTCATTTACTCTATATTTACTAAGTGTATGAATAAATGCTACGTTAATGCAAGAAATCTAAATTCATTGGGCCCGTACTGAGCACAAGCATATTATATCTAGATAGATTCCTCATACAACTAATACTAATTGTACCTCATACATAGTAAAAATTTGGGGTGGACATAAATATCGGAAAATCAAAAAACCGAAAAACCGAACCGAACCAAATTAATTTGGTTTTTAGGTTTTGATTTTTTGATTCAGTATTCGGTGCAAGGGTAAAAAAATTCGATGTACCGAAAAACCGAAATTTTATTAACTAAATTTAAAACAATATTTTAAATTTTATTAAATATATATTTTAAATTTTAAATTTTAAGTTTTATGTTTTAAACCCTCTTTGGACTTTGGAGCCCTAAAATTTTGAGCGTACAAGTTACAACTACAACAACGCAGTCGGGAAGGTCTATTAAAAGGGACAAACTAGTTAGTCAATTAGGTAGGAGTCCTTCAAGTCTTAAAAATTGGATAGAAGTGACAAATAGTATTAATTAGGTTAAAAGATGTTTTCACAATAGTCCCAAACTTTTAACTTTTACACTTTAGTCCAACAACTGTCGTAGTTGTGGAAACAACTTCTATAGTTGTCCGACAATTTCAATAGTTTTCCCGGCAACTTTAGTAGTTGTCCAGACAACTACGAAATATGTTATTAGTTGAGTCTTTTTATTAATATTAAAAATAAAAAAGTAGGGAAAAAGTAGTGGGGCCCACTTGTCCCTTTTTTTTAATTGGAAAAGGCAGTTTTAGCTCATTTACCCAACGCAGCCATCTCCATTTTCCATAGTCCATCTTCTTCGCAGTTCGCGGTCGCCGTCGTCCGACGGCTTAGGCATCTCCCAGTCGTAAAGGTAGGTAAGTTGTAAGTCTCACTCTCGTCTGACTTTTCTCACTCTCTCTTCTCTAAATATTGAAATAGTTCTATCAGTTTTTGCTTCCTTAGTTCCTTTAGCACCAAAATTGAATTTTAACAAATGTCATGAGAATCGTGTCGATCAAGAGAAAAAAACTCTATTTAAATTTGTAATTTGAATTTGGTGACTTGTGTTTGGAATTGTGACTGCCATTATTTTTAATTTGAAGTTGAATATTAAGACATTTGTGACTTTGTGTTGTTTTACTTGCAAGTTTCAAGTGTTGAATTCTTGTTGTAATTGCTGCCTGCTGCCTGCTATTATTATTGTTGGGCCAAGCTAGCAGGCTTGGCAATGTATTTGATTGTTGGGCCAAGCCAGCCAGCAGGTGGCTTTGAAGTTTGCAATGCTGCAGAGCTTCCAGCAAGCAGCAGCAGCCCACCAGCAAGCAGCAGCAGCAGCCAACAACCATGCTTTGCTATGCTGCAGACCTGCACAGCTGCAATGTTGCCAGCAGCTAGCAGCAACGGTCATGCATTGCAATGCTGCATAATTGATTATTCTCATTTTAATTTTTATTTGCACTGAAAAATCATTTGAAATATCGAATTAGATTGAACCGAAGTAAAAAAAATCGAACCGAATCGAAATATTATGGTTTGGTATTTGGTGCTCCATTTGTCATTCCTTTGATTTGAGTCAAGATTAGTTCTTCGAATTGTAGTCAAGTGACTAGTTTGGAACTTTTTTCCGTAATTTGGAGATGAATTGGTTTTATTGCGTGACAATTAGATCATTGATGGATATTATGTTGTGGTTAATAGTTGCTATTAATTGTGTTGTGAATTTTTGAGACATGAAAATTCAGGATAGGTCTAAAAACAAAGGAAACTCTGCCCGATTTTTTGCAGAATTCTGGTAAGGCTTGCTTTGGGATTCTCTCCCTTAGCGGCGGGTCACGTTCCTAACTTGGGTCGTGACAAGGTACCAGGTAACTCTTTCCTCTAAGGCTAGGGTAGATGGAAAGAATCCCCTAGTGTTTTTGTCTCTGTTGGGATTCAAACTTGAGACCTCATAGCTCTCAACGACTTCATCGACCACTAGGTCACACTCTTGGATGCCTTGATATTCCTTGTTTTGATGGCTTAGGTTTAGTGTTTTGATAAGTTTTCATAACTGAAGATTGGGAATACTTTGGCCTGACTCAACTTTTATTTGGTTTGCTTATGTCATCTCATTTTTAGAATGGAAAGAAGACATCACGTTTTCTCTGTAGATCTTCTTGAAAGATACGCCACAAAAGGCCGTGGAGCCATTACATGCATGGCGACTGGCAATGATGTCATCGTTCTTGGAACCAACAAAGGCTGGGTGATCAGACATGACTTTGGAGTGGGTGATTCTTATGGTATGTTCGCATAAAAGACTCGATTCTAATGGAAATTTGTAACAAAGACACCATACTCTTACCTTGTATCTTAAAGATTCGTGATGTGCATATCTGTAATTGCTCTTTTAATTCCTTTTTGAGCTTAATAGTCTCATATCCCTGACACTTTTATGTCTTTAGCATGGTGTTTGTTTCTTCCGTTCTTTCTTTTTCTGGATAAAGGTTCAGCTAATGTTTCTTATGCTATACTTGATTGGCTGGAACAGTGTAGACTGGTAACATCCAATATTGTTGTCTTATTAAGGAGTTCAAGTAGCAGTCATAGAATAAAACCCAATGAAATACAAAAATGTGATGAACATGCTTGGAGTTGCGCGCGCGCGCGCGTGTGTGTGTGGGGGGGATTATTTATTCTTTTCCTGATAAAGAACATGCATGGGATTGGTTTTGAGAGACTGCTTATGTAGCTGCATGAATCTCACACAAATAATGCCTCCTCAGTAGATCACATTTAAACTTTGGTGCTCACATTTGGATGCGGATGGTGTCAAAGCTCATTTTCTACTTCTTTCAGAATTTGATGCGATGGTCTTTTCATCTTTTTTTCATACAATTTCATGACTCTCATTTTATGTCTTTTAGTTCTACTTTTTTTCTTCTTTTTTACATTATGAAAGTGTTGAAACCTTTCTCGCAAACAAATTTAAAGTGTTAAAGCTTTCAAGTCGAGCTTTATGACACAGATGATTGTCACAGAGTTTGATGTTGGCTGGGGTGATGGTCGATGGCTTCTGATGGTGTTCATTACGAACTATAATTTTACATAGGCAGGGGGAGAGAGATATAGAGAGATGGTGTTCTTCTCTTCCTGTAGTTTTATAGGCTAGAGAGACCTTCTGACTTGCCCATTTAGCTCCTACCCTTTGTTCAAAACAACTAGTAGTTAGATTTTGTGACAAAAAAGATTGACCGTGTATGAAGGTCTTATAAACATGAAAGCCTCAAGTTTTTCTTAGAACACTTAATGATAGTGAGTTCAAATAAAGAGTATACTAAGTACTTCCTTGCAGATGTGCTATGTTGCTCGGACTCTTCAAAAATGTCTACGGGTGCGTGTCGAATTCCCCAAAAGTAGTGTATTTTTGAAGAATCCGACATGGGTGCGGCAACGTAAGTGAAGAGTCCGCACAACTTAGCAGATGTGATGCTTATTCGTTTTTACGTTGCTTTTGGGCTTTTGGTAACACATAACTTTTGCTATTTTCTTATACAACTTCATTCTCCTTCCTTTTGTGGAACATGTGCTTTGTGTTAGGTTGTTGGGTTTAAGGGAGAATTCACTATTTTAACTTATCAGGAAAAAAAGGAGGAGGAGTTCACTGTTTTAGCCTTTTGCATTTGGCAAGAGTTGATGCAAGAAAGTTCAGCAAGTAGCTTTGATGCATTTTTGTCTGGAATGGAGAGTGATTAGAATATAATTGCAGCCTAACACAGAAGGAACATTTGAGACCTACCGATATGACCTAATGATCGAGAAAGTGGGATGAAAATCATGAGAAACGAGGCCTTTCTAAAAATAAAATAAAATCATGAGAAACAAGGGTTCAAATCCCTGTAGTGGTGGGGTAAACACTACATGATTTCCCCCCATCTATCTAAGTGTTGATGGACATAGTTGCCCAGTACTTGTGTTAGTGGATGGTAGCCAGTATACCTGGTAAAATAGTCAAGGGGTGCACAATCTGGCCTATACACTACCTTTGTGCCCAAAGAAAAAAAGATGAAGAGAAAATAGGCAATAGCTCTTTGAAGTGTATATTCAAGGTTTTGGATGGTATGTTTTAAAGTTTTCTTATCATGCTTCCTTGTAATTTAAACATCTTGTGTGTTAATCTTTTATTCCTTGGCAAATATGATCTTTCTTTTTTTTTGAACTTTTCCTTGATCTAAGAAAGATCATTGGGATGCATTGCATACTGTGAACTCGGTTCTACTTTTCTTTGTGCGGAGAGAAATGGAACTTTCCTTTTCTTAAGGTTATTTGTTTGTGAAGCAACTTAAAAAGAGCTTCAATTGAAACTTATAAATGTTGTGCTATGTGACCTCTGAGTAATGCCTTCTTGAATCCAGTGTTGACTGTGATTAAGTTTTAGACCTCTACATAACGAAGCATATCTTGGTGGCACTTATTTTACACTACTTGTGTCAGATTATTAGGGAAATAGGGTAATTGTATTGTATTATTTTTGCAGATATAGATCTCTCTGTTGGCAGGCCTGGGGAACAATCAATTCATAAGGTTTTTGTTGACCCTGGAGGGAGCCACTGTATTGCCACTGTTATTGGCAGCAGTGGTGCCGAGACATATTATACTCATGCTAAATGGACAAAGCCACGTATTTTGAGCAAACTAAAAGGTCTTGTTGTCAATGCTGTCGCCTGGAACAGACAACATATAACAGAAGGTACGTCAGTGCTTTCTAATTTCTTGTGTTATAGTACAAGATTTTAACAATTTGGTGATTTACGGACACTCAGAATAGTTATGCTTTCTTTCTCTTCATTTTAATTGTGGATAATGGTTTCAGCTTCAACTAGAGAAATCATTTTGGGTACGGACAATGGTCAACTTTACGAGATGGCTGTAGATGTAAAGGATAAAATGGAGAAGTACATTAAGTTACTATTTGAACTTAAAGAACTACCTGAGGCATTCACTGGTTTGCAGGTTGAGTGTTTTCTAGTTTCTTTCTTCCTTTTTTTCCTTCTTTTAACTTCTTTCCCCAAAAAGGAGAAAGCATCCAAGTGGCTTACCTGTTTCCTTTTCACTCCCTTCTCAATTTAATCAAGTAGCTCATGTCATTTCATATCGAGATGATGTTAATGAAAGCCTTCCTTTCTTTCATCTTCTTGTAGATGGAAACAGCAAGTGTGCACAATGGTACCAGATTTTATGTGATGGCTGTAACACCTACTCGACTTTATTCTTTCACAGGGATCGGATCACTTGATGTAAGTTTTTATTTAGAAGTAATCATTTCTGCAGTTTGACTGACTCCTTCCCTTCAACATCTTCGTTCTTTTTCTTATGGATCATTAGGGTTTACTGGTTTCACTTTCATCTTCACTTTACTAGCACGTGGTGCTGCCAAATACTAAAAATAGCTTCTTTCTTAGTTAAGTTACAGGTTTTGTCTATGTTTTCCTTTATGCAGTTTTCATTGTTATCATGTTGAATATCATGTGTGATCGGAGTTTTGACTGGTATGGGATCATCTTTGAAATCTATATCAAGATTTTTTAGCTTTCTATATTGATGAACTATGCTTCTTTAGTTTGGAAACTTGAAATTGTTGGGCACGTCTTGGTACACTTTGCTACTCCTGCTGCCTTGACTTCTTTTGACTTCGTTGAATTTCAACTTGGTACACTTACTTTCTTGTGGTCTTTCTTTTCCTCATTGACAGAGTACACAGAATCTTGTGTATTGTTGAAGAGGTTTTGAACAGAGTGTAGGACCTAATTTTATTTGTTCCCAACAAGCTCTGCTGGATCAATTTGTACAAAGCTGTTGATGTATTCCTTTGGTAGCTGTTCCTGTAGATTTTATGTGCTGTATTATCTTAGCTTGGCATCTTTCATTCTCTACTTAATTATCTCCATCAGAGCCTATATAGACCTGTCCATGAATTAAAAAATTGTTAATATTTCCCCTCACCCTTTGTGCCGTAACTCTTAATTGAGATTCTGTTTGTTGGACATCAATTCCTGTTATTATTGTAATAAAGTTCTGCTAGTTCATTGACATATCGTGATCTGATGATCAATACATTTCATTGCATTGATGCATTTTGGTTTGCGTAGGCGATTTTTGCAAGCTATGTGGACCGCACAGTTCATTTCATGGAGCTTCCTGGTGAAATACCTAACAGGCAAGTTCCTTATTTATGTGATTGTCAAAAAAATTGGAAGGAAGTCAGTCTTTAAATTAAGTTTTGAGATGACCTAGAACCACATAATTCAACATTGCAGTAGATTATGTATTAGAAAAAAGATAATAAACACTTCCATGCGCTTGGGCTAAGTGACGTATCGGTCGCCACCAGAGGGGCCTGCTAAAGACATAATATAAATGAATAAATTTAGGGAGCACAAATTATCAGGCATTATTTTCATTAACTACATGAAAAATGGATAACAATTTCAGACTCCCATGTGTCGCAAAGCTCCATCATCTCCTTACTGCAGGATGTGTTACTGTGTCAGAAACATTCATATGCTGTGTTCGATCCACTATCCTGAAAGTATAGCTAATGTAATTCATTTTTGGTGTAATGTCCTGCTCTGACAAGTCCAAAATGTGTCTAACAATGATTTTGAAACTACAGCTAGTGTAACTCATATCCAGATAATGTCCTGATAACCTCCACCACCTGAACAAATTAATATAGTTATAATATTGAAGGGAAGCTAGCCTTTGGAAGAGAGAGAAATATTTTCTTTTCTGTAGGTTATCTTCAAATGTAATAATCTCCTGCAAAAATTTGTGAAAGCTTGATAATGAACTTGATAAATACATTGGTAGGAGATAAACTGAGAAGCTGACTTCCTGTTAGGCCTCCCACACGCTCATACTCACCTCCTCTTAGAAGGGATTTACGGGGAACTCAAGCGTGAACATACTTCCAGCAGCTTCCCAAGGAGGAACTTACTATTATAGGAGTTAACTTCTCCCGAATCTCCCCACCCATGTTTCTTCTCATTCTGGTCAACAGAACCATTGCAAACTGATCATTCGAATCTTCGTTCATTTGTGTCCTCCAGTGGGCTTTCCTGAATACTATAATAATCAAATATCAATTAAAATTACTAATTTGAACTTCAATATACAATAATGTCGGTACTAATCTAACATGTCAAAGTTATAATAGAGCTTGTAACTCCCAAACTATTTTGTAGAAACAGAAAGTCTGCCTTATCTTTGGCCTCTGAATATGGAGAATCTTTCTTTCCATCTCACTCATCCTCTTTTTTACTTGTTACCTGTTCACCTCTTTCCTTTGTGATCTTTTCTGGATCATTCTTGATATTCTAGAAATTGCAAATATGGTGAGGAAGCTCCTTTTCATCATAGGTCACAAATCTTTCGAAGTCGGAATGATCCAAACTGAAAATAACTATTGGCTTGAATGAATTGAAAGAAAACAAAGATTTGTTAGTAGGATACACATGAGTGTAAAGAAAATGAAAATGCTCAAAGGCTAACTCAAGTATTGGAATATCAACAGTTTGGGCACAAGATTTTGGAGCAGTTGGACAACTTTAGCATATCTACTGTCAGATTTTCCATCTCGGTGAATGGTTCTAACCATAAAACTGAATTACCTGGGATGCCTGTGCCCATATAAATCAGAGTTAATATCTCAAAAGGTCACTCAACTTTGAGAATTTATCTAACAAAGTCATTGAACTTTATTTTGTATCATTAAAATCACTAAACTTAGACCTTTCTATCAATAAAATCACTCAATCAAATTTATCATTAAGAAAAGTATTGACATGGCAAAATAAATTATTATTTTTATATCATGTAAATATAAATTCCACAATTAAATAAAACTAAAGAAATCTCATTAAGGACTTTTCACTTCCCCTCACAGAACTTTTTTCAAAAAATCAATTAAAATGTATATCCAAACACAATTTTAAATTTCAAAACTTATTCATCAACAATTTTAAAAAATATTTTTTTCGAACTTGAACAAATCTATGTCAACGTTAGCAAACCGTGGAGTTACAAATGAAAAGTAAAATCTTTACCAATTATATTTAGCAATAAACATCTAAATAGATTACACGCCGAATAACTTATTAATTAATAAATACTTGCTTGCTCTTTTTTTGACATTTGTTTATTGTTTTTCTTCCTGTTTTGGATTTAATTTGTCGTTTTGCTTAAATACTTAATACTCATTTTTTATTTAGGAGACAAACTAAATATTATGGTATTACAGTATTCAGTAATACCAAAATATGATTCACTAAGAAAAATTATTCATTTATTTATTAAATCACTACATAAATTATACAATAATATCATAAAACAATATTTGTTTCCGTAATTAAGTGTGTCCGAACTTTTTTTTAATAAGTTTTTTTTTTTAAATTTTATTTATTTGTGGGTCTGTGTTTATATGACATAAAAATAATAATTTATTTTGCTATGTCAATTATTTTTTTTAATAATAAATTTGATTGAGTGATTTTATGGATAGAAAGGTCTAAGTTTAGTGATTTTATTGATACAAAACAAAGTTCAATGACTTTGTTAGATAAATTCTTAAAGTTGAGTGACCTTTTGAGATATTAACTCTATAAATCATGGAGCCACCATTAATGGTAATAGAACTCCCAAAGAGTGTTCTTCCTTCCAAATGTCAATTTAGACAAGGGGATCCCTGTCACGACCCAAATCCCCTTGGTTGTGATGGCACCCGCCTATCCCAAGCCGGGTGAACCACGGTATTCATCTATTCAAATTAAATAAGCGGAAGTAAATCACTTAGGTCTAACAGTCGATACTCGATAATGACTCTTTTCTAGTTCTCTTTCCCTCAGCCATCAATCCCTGTGCTAGTTACTGCACATAAGTCCGATCAACCCTGGAATATGTTGTTAGAAAGAACTGCAATGGGTAGGAACTCGAAAAAGTCCTCCTATTACTCCAGCGCTGGAAATTAATGATTGAAAGTTCAGTGTAAAATCATGCTACTCCCTGATAACTTCTCTTAATGTGCCACTGTGGTTGACCACAAAAATATAAATTCAACTATTATCATATAAAAGCCTTTTTAAGTGTTCTTTTAATCCTTATGTAAGTAGTAAGGTGCATTAAGAAAAAAGGCAGCCCAATGCACTAAGCTCCCGCTATTCATGGGGTCCGGGGAAGGGCTGGACCACAAGGGTGTATTTTACACAACCTTACCCTGCCTTTCTACAAGAGTTTGTTTCCACAGCTCGAACTCATGACCTCCTGGTCACATGAAAACAATTTTACACGTTATGCCAAGGCTCCCTTTCAAAGTAGTAAGGTGCATGACTAACAAAAATTTCATTAAACAACACAATTGAATCTATAAACGCAAGTATGTTAACATCTCCTGCGAACTCTATGTGTGTTCTGTAATTTGCATGTACATGCATCTAAAAACACATCTTTGGAGGTAATAGTACTTATAACTGTATTTTTGTTTGACAAGGTTGGTAATTTGTTGAAATAATTGAGAAAACTCTGCATACAAGACATATACCCTTGTAGAGAATCTTATGGAAAGACTTGGTTCTCCATAAACACTAAGTCATCAGTATTAACCGAAATGTCAAAGATGTTTTAAAATGTGCATAAAAAAAAATCAAACAGAAATATTTCTTCAATATGCTCAAATAAGTTTTCCGTCCCTTGTAAAGCCCTCCTATTCGTGTCTCTATATTTTCCACATGATTGCCAGGAGAACAACTTGTCACTCTTTCCTTTATCCAATTTTCCTTCTAATTTTGCATCCCAGTATTTATAACTTATTAACTCAAACTTAAAATCAAATGTCATTTCTGATGCATAAAATTTGAGGTTTATTCTTGTGCTAATTTTCTTGTTAATCTTGTTGGAAATAGCTAATTGTTAGAAGTGATTTCCTGCATTGATATCTGGACGTTGTTTGGAAAAGCCCAGAGTTTAGGAAGAGACATTTGTGGCTTCTCAACATGTGCAAAGTGTTATATTTACCCAATCAGTTGGGCAAACTGTTGCAAAGTTTAGGAGGAAAATGAAAAACAGGCACCTTTCAGTTGGGGAATATAGAGCCTTTCAAAAACTTCATTTACTGTTCATACTAGGACAGGTTTCATATGTTTACCAAAATCACTTTGGTGAACAATCATGTTTTAATGAAATACTTTTCCTTTGCATTCAATTATGCCACTTCATGGGAATGATAGACTGAACCTTGCAAGTGATTTATGAAGTTTGGATTTGGTTGATGAGACATTTGTCAAGAGCTTGGTTCTTTATTGTGGCTTGTGCAGTGACTGACAAAATACACCCTCCTGTTTTCCACCTACCCTTACTCCAGTTCACAGCAAGTGATGTTCCATATTCATCATTGGATAGAGCTGTCACAACTTCCATTGTCTGTGAAGACACTTTTGAGCTTGCACCATAATAGATTGACTATCATTTCATATAATTGTTAATTTTTTTTTTGAGAACTGGTAATTGTATTCCTTTGCATTAAGGGTTATGCTAGCAACCTCCAAAAAGATATCAAAATGGTAAAAACTAAACAACAGAAAAAAAGAAGCTAATTACAGAAATCCTAAAAAATCTACCAACTGGGCAACATCCTCTATGTTTTCTTCTTTACACCAGAAATGGAGATTAGCAATGCAGTTCCCCTTAATTTTCTGTAGAGAGCTAAATCTATCCTCAAAACACCTTGCATTCTTTTCTTTCTACACTGTCCATCAAATACATGCAGGGATTTCTCCCCACCATCTCTTCTGTGACTTGCTACCACCTCTCCTAATCCAACAACTAAGCAGGTCTGCAGTGTGTTTTGGCATAGTCCACTTGATACCACAAAGACTAAAAAAGTGACCACAAGTGGCTAGTCACCTTGCAGTGCATAAATAAGTGGCTATTTGTCTCTGCATACTCATTACCAAGAAAACATTGTGATGCTATTTGGAATCCTCTCTTCTGAAGGGCATCATGTGTTAGGCAAGCTTTTCTGACTACCAGCCAAGTGAAGAATTCGATTTTAGTAGGGACCAGACAATCCTACACCTTTGAGCATGGACCTATACTGCCTTCAGGTTGCCCCAAGATTTCCATCTTATACAATGTGTTCATAGTGAACACCCTGTTAGAATATGAATAGGAATAAGAATAGTATATATAACCCTCCTTAGAATAGGAATAGGAATATGAATATTATATAGAATCCCACTTGGAAAAGAATTATAATGTAGTGTCCTAGCTGGAAAAGGAGTCTAATGTAGTGTCTATAAATAGGGCCTCAATGTAATAAAATAGGTACACAATTCGATAATATTCTTCTCCTATGTTTCTCACATGGTATCAGAGAGAAGTTAAAAACGGGTGTTCATCTTGGTGGGTTCATTTCTAACGGCAACCTATTTGACAGTGATGGATATTTTTATTTGAGAAATTTTGTCAAAGAAACTCTCTGTTTCGAAACATGGATCTGCTGGAGGATTTTGAAGATGGAGATGCAGCCTATTGAAGATTATGTGAAGAAGGTGGAACAAATTTATTTTGTCAGAAATTCCGGCCAAGAGGAGATTTGTTGGGTGTTTGCCCTGAGCTTCTTACCATAATTGAGTTTTCTTTTAGGAAAAGGAAAACAGAGTCCCCATATAAGGCTAGTCTTTTCTCTTGTAGGAAAAAAATTATGACTCTATAATGGAGGCTCATTCCTTTTAACTTGGTAACATTCATAATGTAGTCCTAGGGGATTTGAGAGTTTTGTGTATGGGAGAAACGGTGACAGCAAGTGATATGTGGACCTCTTTTTATTTTGAGTGAATTTGTGAGGTTATTTCTCTCGATATTATGTACTCTCTTTTATATAGTGAATTGCTCATCTCCTCTTGTGGATGTAGGTTAATTGATTGAACTACGTTAAAGAGCTTCTACAATCCTGATAGAGAATCAAAGAGTTCCCGCTGGCGGCTATAACCCATATATGCCGCTCGTCTGGCCAATGGTTATGCTAAGAAAAGTAGGGCCAAGGATATATGCATGAACCCCATATCTAGGGAAAGAAAACTCGGTCAGACATGCGACCATGTGTCAATTTTCGGCAACTTTGAAGGACTGTTTTGTGTAAAATCTGTATCCGTTAGTGTTTGTGTAGCACCGTGCCGTCTTTTTGGTGACTTCTTTCTCATATTTGATTTTTGTATCACCGTGCCATTTTTCAGTGGCTACTTTCTCATATTTGATTTGCATAGCACCGTGCATCTTTTCGGTGACTACTTTTTTGTATATGATTTGTGTAGCACGTGCCATTTTTTCGATGACTACTTTCTCATATTCAATTTGCATAGCACCGTGTCATCTTTCCGGTGACTACTTTCTCCTATCTAATTTGTGTAGCATCGTGCCATCTTTTCGGTGACTACTTTCTCATATCCGATTTGCGTAGCACCATACATCTTTCGGAGACTACTTTGTCATATCTGATTTCTGTTGCACCGTGCATTATTCCGGTGATTACTTGCTCATATATAATTTGGTAGCATCGTGCATCATTTCGGAGACTACTTTCTCATATTTGATTTGTGTAGCACCGTGCATTTTTTTGGTGACTACTCATAGCTATCTTTGTTTCGGTTGGTGTTGTGCGAAATCTAACACCAACGACCATGTCAGTACCACACATCAGTGTGTGAACTTGTTCGGCCAGTTTTCCAGTGACTTTCTTGTTCAATATCGACCAGTCTCTTGATTTTGAGATGATTCATATCTTTTATACCAGATTTTGAGCACTTTCCAGTGACCATTGCATTGTTTCTAGCAAATCTGAGTTCGCCAATAGTATTTTCTCTCTGTGTCGGATTTACTTTTGTCAAAATAAAGGGTATACTTAGATATTTGGACTTGACAATGATACTTCTATCCCCGTGGCTAAAATAACATCTATCCACCTTTTTCTATCTATAGTCTTCGTTCGCCATTGGCCTTTTAAACAGTTGGACATAAAAAATAATATTTTTCTATGATCTCGAGGAAGAAGTCTATATGAAGCAATCACCTGATTTTGTTGCTCATGGGGAGTTTAGTTGCCTTGTATGTTGATTGTGCAAGTCATTTTATTGTTTGAAATAGTCTTCTCAAGCTTGGTTTGTGAAGTCAACACAGTAATCCAGGAGTTTAGCACGACTCGTAGTTCACTTGATCACTCTGTGTTTTATCGACATTCTGCATCAAATCCAGTATGTTATGAGAAGACTAAGCACATTGAGATTGACTGTCAATTTTGTGAAGTCGAGTGATCAACTTGCAAATATCTTCATCAAGCCCTTCACTGGTCCTTGTATTAATTACATCTATAACATACTAGGTACATATGACTTGTATGCACCAGCTTAAGGGGGAGTGTTAGAACATGAATAGGAACAAGAATAGTATATACAACCCTACTTAGAAAGGAATAGGAATAGTATGTAGAATCCTACTTGGAAAAAATATTATAATGTAGTGTCCTAGTTGGAAAAGGAGGCTAATGTAGTGTCTATAAATAGGTTTTCAATTTAATAATGTAGATGCATAATTCAATAATATTCTTCTCCTATATTTCTCACACACCCCATCAGTAGTATGTCTCCACCTAGTAGTATCTGTATCTGGAGAGGGGCCTCTGAATTTGTCGATTTCCTTCAACAGACTAACTTATTAATTTCCAAGTACGTACAAAACATACTGTTTGTTCATTTGCCAATGATGTTAGGAGTTATTGGATTCTCTTCTTTCAGTGAACTGCACTTCTTTATCCAGCAGAGGAGGGCTGTACACTTCGCATGGCTTTCTGGAGCAGGTATCTACCATGGTGACCTAAAATTTGGAGCACAACATAGGTAGATTTACCACCTGTTGCTTATTTCCTTACTTCTTTGGTTTGTTTCAATCCCAAGTTTTTTCATCTCATGGCCTTAATGCTCAAATTTTATTTAAACTTTAGAGTTCTATACATTAATTTTTTTTTTTTTTGATATTTTGTACAATTGTTGAAAACCTCACTATAGTTCGCCAAATGGGGATGAAAACTTTGTGGAAAACAAAGCTCTTCTGGACTACTCTAAATTCTCTGAAGGAGTTGAAGGTGTCAAACCTAGCTCTCTGGCTATATCCGAGTTTCATTTCCTACTTCTCATTGGTAACAAGGTTAAGGTGTGTTAGTGGTACTTCCATGACTTTGTTTCCATGTCTTTTAACCTTTTAATGGATCAATTAGTTGTAGCAGTTTCTAAAGTTTGAATTATTGTTCATGCATGCCTATGTCTATATGCAATATATGGCTTGGGGTTTTGCTATGCTCAAACCAAAGACTGGAATTGTATGAAACTTTTTGTTTGGTTGTATATCGTATAATTACGTACCCAAAAATGAACTTGTAGGTTAGATGACATGGAAGCAATAATTATGAGGTATAAATATGTTCTTCCATTTTTGAGTTTTTATCACTTTGGCAATTCTTAAGTGTGTCTACCAAATACCAATCATATATGCATTAGCCGTAATGTTCTAATGTAAATTTTAGCTGCTTTTTCACTAAGCTTCATGATTTCATGATATTAAATAAATATTGGTTTGTTGCACATGAAGAAACTAGGATATAATTTCCTTTTTCTTTCAACAGAAAGGGCAGCTGATGAAATTCTTAGCTTTAAACATGATTGTGTGGAAGTTGTAGACCTAATAAGGCTAGCGATGATATCCTTAAATTTCTCATCTGCACACCTCTATTTTGTCAGTGTTGATATTGATGACTAAGTTTGCTTTAACTTTTAGGTTCATGTAGTGTACATCACTTAGTATTTTCGATACCAGTATTTGTATTCTCAAAAAAAGAAGAAGAAGAAGTGTACATCAATCCTAAGTTGACTTGAAAGACTCCATTTGCTTTTTTGTTTTTTGTTTTTTGATGAAGTGAGATAATATATCATTGATAAAGCATCAGGAAGATTCCAAAATTACAAAAGACAAAAAGTCTGTTAGGTCCAAATCAGAAGACCAAAACAATGTTAGCCCCAATATATGAGTGCCTATGCTAGAACCAGGGAATTAACAAAGTCCAAAAAATTGTCAACACTATTAACAGGGATAAGAAAAATTCCAACTGAATGAACTAACTACACATTTAGCCTTCAGTGAGTGTGTTGGAGTTGATATTTCATCAAAACAGAAAAACTCCATTTGTCATAATATCTTCTTTTGTCTGCCATTATCCACTTGAATTTTATATATCTTAGGAGAAATACTTTTCATGGTTAATTTGTTCTGCAAGACCACTGAGTATATTTTTTTCTATTGGGTAGTAGTTAGTCTATAACAATATTGCTTTTCAGCATTAATCCAATCTCTTGCAATATTAATCTTGTTCTACATTGTTAAATATATGGATGCTAGAGGTCCTTCCTTTACCACATGACAGATCACAGAAGACAGTTAGAAGAACAACAATTTAGGACAAGGGCAACCTGACCACCCAATTATTGAGCAAATCACTTGATTCTGAAGAATAGATATTTCACCTTTGAATACCTTGTATAGTTATGCTTTAGTTGATGTCTTGTAGGTGGTGAACAGGATAAGTGAACAGATAGTAGAAGAACTTTATTTTGATCAGACATCTGATGCAGTTTCAAGAGGTATTATTGGCTTATGTAGTGATGCCTCAGCTGGGTTGTTTTATGCATATGACCAAAATTCTATCTTCCAGGTGCGGTAATAGTCATATCCTAAATCTTATGTGATGTGGTAATACCATTATATTTCTGCTTCAGTTTCTGAATCGACAATCTGAATTTAGGTGTCCGTAAATGATGAAGGTTGTGATATGTGGAAAGTGTACTTGGACTTAAAAGAATATGCTGCAGCTTTGGCTAGTTGTCGTGATGCGCTGCAGAGAGACCAAGTTTATCTGGTTCAGGTCATGGCTGATTGAACTTCTATTCTGCTGGGATATATGATGCTTTTTTGAATATTTTGCCTCATTTGTAACTGTCCCCTAATCATAAACAGAAGAAACTCTTATTGCTTGTGAGGCTGAATATTTTCTTTTGGTTTTTCATCTTAGACCTCATGTTATGCAGGCTGAAGCTGCTTTTGTTGCCAAGGAGTTCCTCAGAGCTGCATCATTTTATGCAAAAGTATTTAATCTACTTATTTATTTATTTACTTCCATTTTGTGGTTTCCATTTAGTTGTTGTTTCTTTGTACCTTCGTAAACTTGATCCTTGTCAACCAGCCACATGCCCTTAAGAAAATCTGATCCTTGTTTGCTAATTTCAAATTTCATTATGACCGAAATTTCCACTAACTTCTGTAGCAATCAATGTCTATGTCTACTCTATTTTACAAAGACAACTAGATTTTTGTTTCCTGATAAATGAAAATACTTTCATCTATCATACCCCAAGGGAAACCCCTGATAATCCGCCTTAAAAGGTCCGCTTCTGATAATCCCTTACATTTTCGGTAGTATCAAATTGATTACCGTCTTGAATATTTCCTGTAAAAACTACGTCTCTGCATTAAAATTATGCAACTCTTCATTCATGTCCCTTTTGTTTTCTTTTATGTTTGACATAGGAGGCTTACTAAGTAATCCATATTTATTCCTGGAACTGGAGACCTTTCTAATGCAAGGAAATGAATATTGCAGATTAACTATGTATTATCTTTTGAAGAGATCTCATTGAAGTTCATCAGCATAGGCGAACAGGTATGAGCTTTTCAATTCTAGAACACTGATTTATGGTTATGCAAGAAAAGATTTCTTTTTAAACTCATTGAAAATCAAAAAGGTCAAATTCATCCAAGTTCAATCCATCTTGCTGTTGAAAAAAAAATCCATCTTGCTCATTCGAGGTAATGATCTGTAGTAGTAACTAACTCATATCTAAAAAGGAACATTACTTTTTCCATTGTTCCGTTTTAAAGAGACAAGGTTTATTACACGATCTTCGAGGTTAGTAAACTTTCAACATAAAGTCAAACATCAGCACATCCGGGGGACCTTTTTCCGGCAATCATGGCCGGAATCATGTCAATGGGGGAAAACACCATCTTTTATAACGCAGGGAGCAGAAACATGGTACGAGTGGACTGAACGTAGCAGGAATTTAATGAGGAGAGTGAAGATTAGCATTAAAGTCCTGAGATGGTTGGTCTCAGGATTTATTGAGGCGTCGAAGGTCCAAGGGGAATCTGTCAAAACATGGATAATAAAGGACTTGTACTCGGACTTTTTTTGCACCCTTAAATACAATGAAAATGGCAGATATATCAGTTTTATTGCTATTCAAGGACAAAATAAAGCAGTCATCATTACACCGGCACCTAAAACTATAAATAGCTAGTTTGGGTTCATTTTAGACTTGGACTATTTTGATTGTTGAAAACTGAAAACTCATGTTTGAGTGTTGAGAGCTTGGTAAAGCTTTTGGTTGATCTTTGCTTAGAAACGAGGTTGCAAGGTCAATTCGATTTCCTTGAGGTCTTCGTAAGAGTTGGTGCTATTATAGGATTTATCGATTGAGGTCTTTAGGTTTAATATACCCTTAGGTTTCCTTTGATTTCCTCTTTGTGTGTCTATCTAGTTATCTTTACTTATTGTCTTTTGATTTCCGCATTTTATTTGTAATTTGATTTTGAGAATTACATCAAAGTAAGTCACGCATAAGAATCAAGTGCATTATGTCGCAATGATCATCACTAGCCGGAACCATTTCACGTCGGCTTTATAACACTCGTCGATAAGGACCTCGGCATAATTACACTCATCGACAAAGATCTCGGCATAATAACAGTCGCCAGCAAAGACCTCAGCATCATAACACTCGCTGACAAAGACTTCGGCATAATAACACTCACCGACAAATACCTCGGTATAATAACACTTGTCGGCAAAATAACACTCGCCGGCAAAGACCTCGGCATCATAACACTCACTGATAAAGACCTTGACATGATAACATTCACCGAAAAAAGCCTCGGTATAATAACACTCACCAGTAAAGACCTCGGCATCATAACACTCACCGAAAAAGACCTCGGCATAATAACACTCATCGGCAAAGGCCTCTGCATAATAACACTCGCCGACAAAGACCTCGACATCATAACACTCGTCGGCAAAGACCTCAGCATAATAACGCTCGTCGTCAAAGACCTCGACATACTAACTCATCAATGTCTCATCACGGTGTTCACAATCAATGATTCAAGCAAATATTACACCAAATGGAAGAGACAACAAACCATGCAATTCAAGTACACAATCATGCTTTCAAGCATTTTATCAATCAATCATCAAATGTCACAATAAGGCAATTCACATTATCATGTTCTTCACATGGCCTTTTTCTTTTCAACCCCTTTTTATTCATTTAGATATAACAAGTCGACAATTTAAACCCTTCACCTCATTTCCATTACTCCAAACACACAATCAACGAAGGAAGCATACAAATTAAACTACAATACAAGGTTTAGGAAGCCATCTTACAATGGGGATTGGGGAAACATTGCTCATAAAATAGCAAAATTCACATATGAGCCTACAACAAAGCAGAAAACACAATCTAACAAAGCGAAGGCATTGGGAGTATCCTTCAAGGAGGCAGTAAGGAACAATAGATGGACGACAGAATCCATAAAGAAGGCGCACATACTGGTGGAAGGTGACCACCTAAATGTGGTGAACGTAACACCGACATCGGAGACAGATCTCCTCAAGAGATGTATTGTCGGTAAATTCCAGAGCACATCTCAAGAGATTCCAACCCTCAATGATGTGAGAAGGTGGGCTTGCAACACTTGGAAGTCAGCCATAGGAGTGCATTTTCGCTATGAACGACGGGCACTTTCTGTTCGAGCTACCCACAAGAATGGCTGCAGAGCACGTCATGGCAGGAAATGGGCTGGAAGAAGATGAATCTGAACCTAGAGTGGTGGAGTCCAACCACAGGTGCTGGCCGTAACATATAGCGAGAGACTGGGTGTGGATAAGAGTGCTGGGTTTACCCTAAGCTTATGGTCTCATAAAGTTTTCAAGCTTATCGGAGATCAGTGTGGGGGTTTCATCGAAGTGGAGGAAGAAACAGCCCTCAAAAATCACATGCACTGGGCACGCATCAAGGTGAGGGGTGATGGGAAGATGGTTCTGAACGAGATTGAAGTCACCAGTGAAGGTTTTGTGTACGCAGTGCCGATCTGGTGTGAAGCGCCGGTGACTTTCCGAAAGGAGGCGACGAGGAGAGACGAACAATACTATGACCGATGGGCAATAAGGGTTTCTCTTCCCCTTTAGTGATAAACTCTGTGGAAGAGTCTGACCATCATGTGGGTACCTCGATAGCTGGAGAAAATTTGAATTGGAGGACACGTGACTCCACACGTGAGGCAAACAAGAAGGGAAAAGGGCCTTTAATAGCTCCAGCAGGTCAGCTTAAGAGAAGGGAAAAGTTGGGCCCAAATTTTTTAGGCCCAAAAAGGCAACAACAAAAGAATACTGCATCCCAAGGTTTTGGTATACTTAACATCGAGATACAAGAAAATTTACTTAACACAGCAACCCATAACAGATTTGAGGAACTGAGAAATCAAGAAATGGGAGATTCAAACAATTCCAACGGAGATCAGGAGAGTAGAAAAGCAACGGATAAAGATGCAGCACTGATAATAACAGAGAACATAGAGACGGTAACCAAGTAAATCAAATTGCCCAGCTGAAGACACAAGGTGAAAACAGTGAGATTATTCCAGAAGAGGCAGTCCCCCTAAAGATCCTATTACCAACGGAAGATGGCACCAACCCAACAAGTATTCCTACTTGGATTAAACAACACATAATCAAACTGAGCACTGAATTTGGAGTAGATTTCAGAGGATGTGAAGAGAAAGCAGAAGAATTGTTTATGAAAATAGATAGCAACAAGCAGGGGTACAGAGGAGAGAAGGGGGAACCGACTATAGTTAAAAAGAAAGGAGTCAATGAACTGAAAGGTTTGGAGTTGAACACAAAATTTATGAGCTACGGAACTAGAAGTAGGGGGATATCTAGCGATAGGAGAATGATGAAGCTCAATATTGTTTCATGGAATGTTAGGGGGATGAATAGTGCGACAAAGAGGGTAGTATTAAAAAACATTTTGAACACTTGGAAGGCAGATGTGGTCTGTTTTCAGGAAACCAAGGTGGAAGGGGAGATCACTGATATAATCAGAGAAATCTGGGGAAACAGATGGGTTAATTACGCCCAACTAGAGGCTAGTGGGACTAGAGGAGGCATCGTCATTATGTGGGACAAAAGAGTATGGGAGGGGGAAGTTAGTAGTGTAGGCATGTACTCAGTCACCTGCAGTTTCACAGGGAAGTGCCAAGATTTTAATTGGCACCTCACCGGAGTCTATGCCCCAAACGATAGAGAGGAGAGGGAAGAAACTTGGTGGCAGATTGGAGCAACCAGGGGTCTAATTACTGGACCTTGGGTCCTTTGTGGAGATTTCAACACAGTTAGACACCCTTCAGAGAAGAAGAATTGCCACAAAATCAACAAAGGCATGACAGATTTTTCGGACTTTGTTGAAGACATGGAGTTGGTGTACATTGAGCTGTCCGGGGGTAAGTACACATGGAAGAAAGGGGACAATCACACAACAGCCGCCAGACTGGACAGAATCCTATTTTCTGAAGAATGGGAAACAAAATTCAGAAATATAAGGCAAAACATCCTAAATAGAGTTACCTCAGACCACTCTCCCATTATGCTACAATGCGGAGAATGGGAAACCACAAGGTCATATTTCAAGTTTGAAAATTGGTGGCTAACTATAGAGGGGTTCAATGAGAAAGTCAAAGAGTGGTGGGAGTCTTTCAGATTCTCCAGGAAACCAGATTTCGTGTTGGTGGCAAAACTCAAAGCACTAAAAGGGAAACTGAAGGAGTGGAGTAAGACTATTCATGGGAACCTAGGGGCTCAGAAGCAGAACGTTTTGAGACAATTAACTGAATTGGAACAGATTCAGGAGCATAGATCTTTGGAGGAAGGTGAAATAACAACTAGATTAGCTTTAACTATGGAATTTGAAAACATAGCAAAAAGGGAGGAAATTGCTTGGAGATAGAGGTCCAGGGCTACGTGGTTAAAGCAAGGAGATAGAAACACTGGGTTCTTCCACAGAACTGCAAATGCTCACAGAAGAATGAACACAATTACAAAGCTGAAAGTGAGAGGAGAAACATTGAGCAATCATGAAGACGTACAAGAGGAGATAGTTACATTTTATGAAAAGCTTTATTCAGAAACAGAAGATTGGAGGCCAAACCTAGAAATGAGGAACTGCCCTATGATTGGTGCAGATGAAAACAACCTGTTAATGGCACCAATAGAGGAGCAGGAGATTCTATAGAGTATCAAATCTTGTGCAGGTGACAAAGCACCAGGGAAGATGGTTTGTCTTTTTTCAGCCAGTGTTGGGACACTATCAAATCTGATTTGGTGGCTGCAGTACAGCATTTCCAGAAGGAAGAAATTTTTGAAAGAAGCATCAATGCTACATTTGTTGCCTTAATTCCAAAAAAAGTGGGAGCCATGGAGCTAACTGATTTCAGACCTATAAGCTTAATAGGAGGAGTATACAAGATTATAGCCAAACTCTTGGCAGAAAGATTGAAGAAGGTGATCCACATTCTAGTGGACAGACAACAGATGGCCTTCATAAAAGGAAGGCAAATCATGGATGCAGTATTGATAGCAAATGAGTGTGTGGAGTCTAGAAAAAGAAGCAAACAACCTGGAATCTTGTGTAAACTTGACATCCAGAAAGCCTATGATCACTTGAATTGGAACTTTTTGATACTAATGATGCAAAGAATGGGCTTTGGAGCTAAGTGGATAAGATGGGTAAAATACCGCATTAGCACTGTGAAGTTCTCAGTCCTCATAAATAGGACCCCCTGTGGATTTTTCTCTTCTCAAAGGGGACTGAGACAGGGTGATCCTTTATCACCTTTCCTATTCATCCTAGCAATGGAAGGTCTAAGTAACTTGATACAGACAGCTAGGGAAAAAGATTGGATCAGGGGATTTCAGGTGGACAATAGAGCTATAAACAACCTGGAGATAACTCATTTACAATATGCAGATGATACTCTAGTTTTTGGTGGAGCAACTACTGGCCAGATGCTGATACTAAGGGTGATTTTCATCATTTTTGAAGCTGTTTCCAGGCTAAATATCAATTGGGGGAAGAGCTACATATACCCCATTAATGAAGTAACAGAGGTGGATAATTTGGCAGCTATTTTGGGTGGAAGAGTAGGGGAATTACCTACCATATACCTAGGAATGCCTTTGGGAGCCAAAAGTAAATCAATGGGGATTTGGAATGGGGTGATAGAAAAATGTGAGAAAAAGTTGACCAATTAGAGGAGTCAGCACCTTTCCCGGGGGGGCAGATTGACCATGATCAATAGTGTTCTGGATACAATGCCTACATACATGATGTCAGTATTCCCATCCCCTGACAAGGCGATCCAGAGAATAGACATGCTAAGAAGGAATTTTTTTTGGCAAGGAAATGAAGACGAGGAAATTCCATTTGAGGGATGCTGTTGCTTTTGTATGCTGATGTAGTATTATTCCAGTGTTGTTTTTAGATCTTCATTGTACTGCTGTGCAGTGCCATCTCAGTGCTGGTTATTACTAAAGTTCTTTCATTGCTTATTGATTTAAAAAATTGTATTAGTTCAGAACCACGGGAAGTTTAATTTCTCGTGATTATCTTCTTGCTTAGTAGTCCTATCATTGTCATAATATGAAGCAATTATTCTTTAGGAAGATAATGAACCTATCTTTGTGTAGATATCCCATTCCTTTTTACAACAGATCTCTAGTGTTATCTTGCTGCCTTTGCACATGTTACTATGGGAAATGTTCCTAAGTAAGAAGGGCCTGAAATGGGTAATGCCAAGGAAAATAGATCAGACTTTGAAGATCTGGAGCAGTTATGCTAACCTGTCAGACCATAAGGATAGGTGGAAAATTATACCAGCTTGCATCTGGTGGGCTGCTTGGACAGAAAGAAACCTCAGGTGCCATCAAAACAAGAGCAACAATATCCAGAAGATGAAGATGAAGTGCTTAGTTTTGTTTCATTTTTGGTGTAAACAGGAGTATAGGGAAGATCTAGAATCAAGTATGGATGTCTTAGGATCATTGTAAATTTTTGTTAAAAGGGTTGAAGATCTTCTAGATACTCCTCAATTGTAATTAGGAAACCTGTAACTTGTCGTGGCAGGTTTCTGTTTTTGTGGAAATAGAATACAAGTTGTTACCTTCTCAAAAAAAATAATGAGAGGTATTCCTTGGTCTGCTGTTGAAAGTTAATTTTGTTAGTTTTCTGACATGTGACATCTGGAAACCTCGAATAGAAAAACAGCCACAAATAATAGAATCAGTATAAAACAGAACTCGTTGAAAAATTCTTCCTGGATATAACACTTCTTTGCTTGCAGGATGCACTGAGAACATTTCTCCTGCGGAAGCTTGATAATCTTTCAAAGGATGAAAAATGTCAAATAACAATGATTTCGACATGGGCTACTGAATTATATCTTGATAAGGTTCATCTCTTTTTGAACTGAGCTTGGTTGGTTAAAAGTTTGGTTGCTTTTCTTTTACTTGGTTTCATAAACTGTAAATTTGTTCTGATGCTACCGTTGGAAATATCTCTGTTTCCAGTTCCTATTATGTATAGGTCGAACTTGGATTATCCGACTTACAACATGTCTTTGTCACCTGTACTGGTGTCTAGTACAGAGGTTGGAAAAAGTACTAAGCAATATTCTATAGGATAGTGGATGGTGAAAAGTACCATCTTATTAATTGGGAAACAATGCCATTCCTAGTAAGGAAGGTGTAGTGGTTAGGAACTTGAGGGTATTTAGTAGAGCCATTCTGAGAACATGGCTTTGGAAGTTAGTTGTGAAGGATCATGGGTTGTGGTCATTATCTTAAAGATAGAGCTCAAATTGGGGAGAGAGAACCAATCAAATTATGCAACCATATGGAGATCTATGAAGGGAGTATGATGAAAGGAAATGGTGTTGGAGTTCACTCCTAGAAGCAGAAATGGTCCTATGTGGTCTTCTCTTCCCCAAACCCTGTGTATACTGGAAGTTTTAGCGTACAATGCTGTCCTTTTTTAGCCTTTCTAGGACCCACCAAATTCAAGTTCTGGATCTGCCCTTGCTAATCCACTTGCTAGCTTCCGACTCATTTTACTAAGTTGTCACTTTTTTTATTTTTGATGAAGTAAAGGATTCCATTAAAGAGCAGCAGGGTGATGCTAAAGGCAAAAATGTACAAAGAAAGAGAGCTAGTTCCCTTACCTGAGTACTAAGTTAGGATCAAAGCGCTAACAAAATCCAAAAAACTGTCAGCACTATTAACAGGAGACAAAAAGTACCAACTAGACAGATTGGCTAGGCATCTAGCTTTTAGAGTATGGCTTGGAGTTGAGATCCCATTAAAGCATCTGTGATATCTTTCATTCCAGACACACAAAAAAAATTACTGCTGGAATCAGTTCCTAGATCTTCTTGATTTTCTTATCAACTTTCCAAAAAATCCAACTAGAGTAGGCTTCCTTGATGTTCTGGGGAAAGACCCAGTGTAGACCAAACATAGTGAGGAAGCAGTTCCAGATGTCTGCTATGAAAGGAAGCGTACTCTAGTTGGCTTGTCACTTAACCAATCTTTTAGATCGAATAGAGTACAACTAGTTAGTAGAGTTAGAGTTCTAGGCAGAATGATTAAGAGTGGAAAAGTAACGGGGGTGATGATGGATCACCATTGACAAACTCAAAAGAGAATAAAGGGTCGTTTGGTAGGATGCATTAGTAAAAAATAATGTATGCATTAACTTTGTGTATTATTAATACCCTGTTTGATACACTTTTTCAACCTATGTATATAACCAATGCAAGCATAACATGACAAATTATGGTATTAGCAATGCAAGGTTTTTAATGCATGCATTAGCATGGTCAAAGACACATGTGCCCCTCAAAACCTTTTCCACATGCTTTCCACTGTATTTTATGGAAGGTATTTTTGTGAACAATTATTTTTTTAGAAATTATGTAATGCATCTTTCAATACATTTCAACACTGTTCTTATACGTCCTACCAAACGACCCCAAAGTGTTCTACATGGCAAACACATATGGGAGTTGAAGCTTTTAATCTATTTGCATGTCTTTTCCAAGTTCTCTTCTTTCCACCGTTCCTGTTGCCATTCTCATATGTCCTTCCAGCTCATCGCACTTAAGAAGTTTTGGAAGTGGACTATCTTCTCCCCAAGAGGTGAAAATAGAGTCCATGAAGGGTTCAGGTGTCAAATTTTTCTGGGGCTTCATCAAAAGAGTAGTGATAGGAGTAGGGGCTGTGATAAGAGATAAAGGCCCTAAAGGGTTATTTAAATGAAAAGGCCCAATATCTTTATGCAGACGTGGGTCTGGAGAATCACTGCTGCTGGTCACATGGTCCATTAAGGGCCCCACATTGTCTATTGCTTTAAGGTTAAAGACCGGAGGATAATCCTCTTCTCCCCTTAGTCGGTAGCCTCCTCTCCTCAGTCGATCAAGATGACAAGTCCCTATCCCCCAAATGAAGTACTAGTAAGGTCGCTTTATCCCCCAACCCTAGGACTGACATCTTGATTATCGGGTAAACCCAATTTTGAATGTCTGTATCTCATCGGAGGCATGCACCAGATTAGAAGTGTGAAAATTAGATCTCCATCTGTGATCTCAATCAAAGGAGGTATCTTCTCTGCTGGCCTCTTAACCCTGAGACGAGCCCAACGCAAGTGATTTTTAAGGGAGGTTTCTTCCTCACTCTCTAGCCATTCCCCACATTTATCTCCAATTTCTTTCATAACTTCCACTGACCATAGATGGACGGGTAGACCAAAAACATGAACCCAAAACTAGTTGAAATTAGTCTAGGATGGATAAGCTCCAACAGTAGGAGTCTACTATTTAGGCTTCTATCATTTGCCTTGCTTCTTTCGGTCACCGTTCTGCATCTCTGTTTGATTGGAATTCGAAGGAATTGAATTTCGTTCATGTCGAAGTTGCCCTTTCAAGCAAGTCATTGCCGGGAAACTTCAAACCATTCTGGGAAGGTCTTTTTCATTTGGAGAAGAAGAAGCTTGAAGATTCTGAACTGGCATAACTTCTGTTTCTCATTGAGTCCATCTGCTCTTGTTGATAGTTATTATGTTGGAAATTTGTTCCCTTGAATCTTGTGCCCCAGAATTGCTGTTTTGCAATAAGCCCCTTATTAATGAAGCTTTCAATGCGATGTACAATCCCCAACCACCCATCATCAAAATTCTTCTCAGGTAATATACCACTGAACCGTGATGATAGAAATGTATATTCCATATTTATTGAACTTGAGGGAGCAACAATTGTTGGTTGAAATTTCTCTGCCTCGCCCAGACTTGAATCTCTTCCCCTTGACATCTGATGCCTCCTTGAGTCTTATGTAGAGCCACCATAATGCCCTTTAGATAGGACATTTTTCTGATGTAAAGTCTGGAATTTCAACTCATTCGAACCAAGTCTCTGAGGTAGACTTAGTTTCAGTGAGATCGTAATATTTCCCCCCTAATCTAAAGTATCCCCTAGCCTAAAGTAGATATGATTCTCCATAGATAAGAAAAGGTTGAGTAAGAAAAGAGAAGAGAGAGAAGAAGGATTCCGGTGGCCAGAAACCACGGAGGGATGATAATAAAGGACCAAAAGAGTCTTTAGAGTCTTGGGATATGTGCCTGGGAGCATTTTTTTCATGGGTTAATAATCTTACCCACCCTCATAGTTGCCATTTTTTCTTCATTGCCGTATTTCACTATTTCCTCGTTAATAATTATTTTGATGTGATGCACTTGAGCCGTGGGTCTTACGGAAATAGCCTCTCTACCTCTACGAGGTAGGGGTAAGGTCCGTGTACACTCTAACCTCCTCAAATCCTACTTTTGGAATAACACTCTACCACTTATATCTTTTGGCGTCTTTTCCAATGACACCACTGTTATACCTGGGTGATTATTCTGACGGTAATGCTTCTACCGATGCTATTCGGAGTTTTGTGCTTAATTTTAGTGGCCATTCTTGCTGCACTCCCTGATTCTACGCCTATTTTCATTACCGTTTTGGGAGAGGAACGCCTTGGTTTTTAGTGATGAGATATTTTGACAAAGCCAAGCCAACTGGGAAGCAAGCCATGTAATTGATGAGAATGTCTTTTAGAACAAAGGGAAGGGTGTATGTTGTTGCATTGCTTGCCTTCAAGAAGTTCCTAGATAATTGGCCAGATGCAGCACTGTGACAACTAAGGAGTGGATTCTCCATTGAAAGGGTATAGGAGAAGGCTTGGGTGATCATTCCTCGCATCTTTTTGGGGTGATTAGTAATTTGAGTGGTTACTTTCAAGGACCTTACTTGAATTTTTTACAAGATTTTGGAGAACTGAATATTTTAAAAATAGACTGTTCAATTTTAATCGAATATCAAAATCTTGAATGCTTAAAATATTAAAAATTTAGGTTTGATGTTGTAATACAAGTATCATACTTGTACTGTGTTTGACACCTATATATTGGTCTGTCATGGGTACCAGATGGCTTACTTATCAATATATCTCTTCTCTTCTCTTAAGCTATCTTAATGCAATATGAGGAAGCTGAATATTAATGGAATGATCCCACTTATCCATCTTCGGACCAAAGTGTGTTCTTTAAGTGATAACATGGTGGCTGTAATTTGAACATAGATGATTGGCCTTTTTAGGTTTTTGATTTCATACAGCTTGCTTGCAGATCAACCTGCTGCTTCTGGAAGATGACGGTGCATTGGACAGTAATAATACGGAGTACCAATCACTCATTAAAGAGTTTCGTGCTTTCCTAAGTGACTGCAAGGATGTATTGGATGAGGCAACCACCATGAAACTACTAGAAAGGTAGCTTATCTGGCAACTGATCTCTCGCTTGGTTTTAAATCCAGTTCTTGTAAATTTCTTTTTTTTTGTCAGTCCAATTACTTATCTTTTCTATCTCTGCTTCCCTCAAGAAACAGATTTTTCATGTCATTCTAATTGCTGACTGTACATATGCACATGTCAGAGACTCACCTGGTAGAACATGTTTGACATTTTAGGTGCTGTGACCTGCAATGTTTTTCAAGCTGAAATCTCATGAAAAAAAAAGAAATTTATGGTTATTTAGGGAAAAAATGAACTCTTCCTTTGTAAAAGTTCATTCATCTTCGCTTCATATATTTATGATTTATTCCTTCCCTAATATGTTCTAATAGTTTGCTCTGGCTTTATTGTCCTTTATGTTGTTATTTTTTCTGTTGCAGCTACGGTAGAGTTGATGAGCTAGTGTTCTTTGCTAGTCTAAAGGAGCAATACGAAATTGTGCTTCACCACTACATTCAGGTTTGTTCTTTTTATGTATCTTTTGACATGCTGGTATTTCATTGGCTTGTCTTTTTTCTTTGTCCATGTTTTATTTCCACTTTCATGCTGTTCTTTATTTTTGTTAGGGGTTACCAGAGGCATCTTTATGATTTTGGTACTTGTCTTGTTTTTCCTTTTGTTTGGATAGAACTGTTTCCCTCCATATTCAAAGGTGGATTGTTGTCTTTCATGCTAGAGTTTCTTCCTATATCTGGTGTATAATAAAATTCTCTGAAGTATTCCTTTTGAATGTCATTAGATTGCAAAACCGACAATCTTATTAATGGGGCTTTCCAGCCAGGTAGTCCTTCAAATTTTCTTAGCTTGGACTTTTCTCACCCCATCCCATCCCTTCCCTTCTCCTCCTATCTTCCTTCTTTCCCTACACCTCCCCATTAGCATTTAACACTTTTGACTCATATTCTTGAGCAAGTCATAACCTGTAACAATGTTCCCTAGCCTCCACCAGTGTGGATAGTCTCCCTTTCTTTGCAAAAGCTTACTCAAGACATATCTTTCATGCTTCACAGGATATCCACAAACCCTTCACATATTACCCCAACCTTCTATACAAGTCCACACACCACAAGTGCACCGTATGTTGGAAATATTCACCGCAATAATATCTTTGTTTGCCCTTTTCTCTATAATCTACACCTTCTGACCATCTCTCTGCTTCAACCTTCAGGCACTCCCAGTTCATCCATCTTTGGCCTTCTTGAAAAGCACTTTGGCTTCCCTTTCTAATACAAATCTAAAAAGGAAAGTAAAGTTCCGAAGCTTTGATACCTTTAACTTCGTTTCCAATCTCCAATCTCGAATGGTGGTGGGGGTACCCCCACAAGCTTAGGAGATGTTGGGAAGATATTAAATGAGACCATGGTAGGGAGATTCGTAAATTGCTGGATTTTCTGACGTTCCTTATTTATGTCGCTTTTGATCGATATTTGGTCAAAGCATTGCTAAAATTTTGGGATCCAGAAAGAGTGGTCTTCAAATTTAAAGATTTTGAGTTAGCACCCACCATAGAGGAAATTGGTGGGTGTACTAATTTGCATTATCATGGGAGGATCATCATTGTACCTCACATGCAATCCGGGAAGTTCTTGAGTTTTCTTTGATTGAAAGACAATCTCAAATTTGCATGCTTGGACTATGAATGGATCTCGCTGAACTTTCTGTATGAATGCTTTGGTTGTAAGGACGGTTACAAGATATTTGATGGAGAGTTTTCTTGCTCGAACGAAAAGTGAGAGAAGAAGCATTTGAGCACTTTTGCCATTGCATTGCTGGGTACTTTGGTATATCAGAAAGAAAATGGAAAAATAGATACATGCCTTAGTTCCGTGGTTCGAGCGGTGGCCCGAGAGGTGGGTAGCATTGAGGTAACTCTGGTGCCAATGATAGTAGCAGAAATGTTGAGGGCTCTATCCAAATGTACTAAAGGTAGGAGATCTTTCGAGGGATGCAACTATTTGCTTCAATTGTGGGCCATAGATCACTTCTACAAGCGCTCCAACATGATAGACATTCTTATTGGGGTTGGCAACAAAATTGACACTCATTGCTAGAGTGCATAAATCAACCTTTAGAATCTCTAGCCCAAAATCGTACTCAGACTTGCTGAGCAAGAAATCTCCCTATCGAATATCTTGTAACCATCCAAGCGTTCATATAGGAAGTCTAGAGAGATCCATTCATAGTCCAAGCATGCCAATTTGAGATTGTTTTTCAATCCAAGAAAATGCAAGTATTTCTTCCTGGATTGTCTATAAGTTGAGAAAAAAGTTTTGGGTGCTAGATCCATGGGATAATATACACGGAAAATCGAGAAATTTGGGTGATTATTATAAAATGGCTTGTAAATGCAGAAATGGGCGTTGAAAATAATGGTATTATAAAATGGCTTGTAATGCTTCCCCTACTCATTACGGAGGTCCTCATATAATTTTTTCAGAAGAAAATTTCGAATGCCCAAAGGCGCTAGGTACATGGGCTAATAAACACGAATAACCAAGAATGTTGGGTAATTTCTAAAAGTTGGCTTGTAAATGTGAAAATATGCATGAAAAAAATGGTGGGACTATATCCAATGTTTCCTCAACTCATTACAGAGGTCCTCATATAATTTTTTTCAGAAAAAAATTTCGAGTTCCCCAAAGGCGCCCAATCCATTGACTAATATACACGAAAAACCAAGAAAGTCGGGTAATTCCTAAAAGTTGGCTTGTAAATGCAAAAATATGCGTGAAAAAACAGCGGGACAAGATATAAAGGAATGAACCTAGACATAAATAATATAAAGATTTCTTTTTGAGATATTAAAATTATTTTTTTCAACGATCATGTGATCACAACAAATCAATCAGTAATTACATAAAATGAGATTTTTCATTATTACATAGAGATGTATATAACGATTATTACATAGAGATGTGTATAACAATACAATACACTGAATGATCGAAATTTAAATAACGATAAAAAACAAACATAATATTTTAGAGCTACATGCAATACAATATTAGGTAACACCATCCTAACACACAATTAGTTACTATCATCCTCAAATGCTTCAAGAGCCTTACCAGCCAAACTCAAAACCCTAAAATCATCAGAAATTGTAGCCAGGGGCGGATCTATGTGCAGTCGTGGGGGTGCCACGGCACCCAGTGACCTCGGTTGAAATTCCGTTTATGTATGTATATATGTATTGGATATCTGATAAATATTAAACTTGCCACCCAGAGAACAAATTGAAGCATGGTGCCACTGGTGGCAGGTTGAGTTTCTCGCCCCAAACATGTGGGATCGAATCTGGATGGTTACGTTTTAATTGTACATATTTTATGCTGCAATTCTTTTTCTTCTTTTCTTTTCCGCAAAAAATAGAATCACTACATGGATTCGAACCTGGAATGTCGGAGTAGTTAGAAATACTATTACCATTAGGCTATGAGCACAACATGTTGATAGGTGCTTTACTTTATAATATAATCAGCAAATGTTAACATGTTGTGAAACACTTAGTTTGTATTTTATTGACTTTTTTTCTCTTTTTTATTTTAAACATAAAATATTATTCTTTCCAATTTAATTTATGTGATACACTTTCTTTTTTAGATTATTTTAAAAGAATATTACTTTCTATTATTAAAAACAACTTTAATTTGTATTTTTCTTTTACCCTTGATGAAATATTTTTTAGTCATACAAATGACTAGATTTGTTTTAAATCTTCTCCTCCTCCAAAATTTTCTTTTCTTTTTGTCAAAATTTTTGAAACTTGACGCCGAGTTTCTCTTACTCTTTGTTCTATTATTTATATCATTTGAATACATATGAAAAAAAGTTTAGATTATGATAAATTAAATCTTATCAAAAATTTAAATTACAAAATAAAATGCATGTTGCATTAAAGGACGACATAAAAATTATACTGAAATCTCACATGATTTCATTGGCCTTTTAAGATTTTTATATTGTGAGTCAAAACATCAACATAAGACTTCGTTTCTGTTACTGAAATTATGCATGTGAAAAATTTTCAACCACTTTATTTAAGTATGTTGCATAGAGCGTGAACTATTAATAAATATAAATAACTATGTCATCACTAAATGTATTTAAAATATGAATATTCAACCAAGTGCAATTATAGAGAATATTGTTGGAAGGCTTTTCTTTAAGCTAAGTTGTCATAATTTATTTATTTTTTCGATTCATTTGTCTTTATAAAATCAAAAGATGAATAACCGAACAACAGTCCCAAGTTGCTATTTACAAGGGTAAAATAGATTAAATATTTGATTGATTTAATGAACATGTCTATTTAAAGGCGATATGGCACCCCCGACCTTTAAATCCTGGATCCGCCTCTGGGTACAATCATGCTCCTCCCATGGTAATGCAAATTGGTGAACTCACCAATTCCTTTGGGTGGGTGTTAACTTAAAATTGTTAAATTTGAAGACCACTCTTTCTAGATCCCAAAATTTTAGCAATGCTTTGACCAAATATCGATCAGGAGCGGCATAAAGAAGGAACATCAGAAAACCCATCAATTTACAAATCTCCCTACCATGGTCTTGTTTAATATCTTCCCACCATCTCCTAAGCTTGTGGGTGTACTCCCACCACCATTCGAAGCTTCCCTTGCTAATACAAATCTAAAAAGGAAAGTATATATACCATGTGGGTATCATAGAGTCCTGCACCTCACATGGGCGTTCTCTTTTATTGTTTTAGAGAAACAAGATAGGGAACAAAAATAAAGGAGCCAAAAGTTGTGTAGAATTAGATTATGAAAATACAGAAAATTAGGAAAAAATGATCTGAAATAAATAAATAAAAGAAATTAGAAAAAGGAGAATAAAAATGAAAACAAGTATAATATATAAGTTATTGTGGTTACTGATTTTGAGAAAAAGTAAGACAGTTATATTAAAAAAAAGAAACGAATGAATATTTACTATATTAATTATCTTTCTTTATTGTATAGAAATTAATGAACAATAAAGATAGGGAGCGAAAAAAGTGAATGAAATTATATTATGGAGCAAAAAAAGAAAAAGGAAAAGAAAAAAAGAGTTAAATGAAATTAGGAAAGAAAAATAAAATTAAGAAAATGACAAAAGGAAAGAAAAAGGAAAAAGATAAAAATAAGGAAAGCTCAAAATGAGTATGAAATCAGATTATGATGAAAAAAGAAAATAAAGAATAATATGATTTGAAAAATAAAATGAATAGAAAAGTAGAAAAAAGTAAAAAATAAAGAATAAGCAGGAAAATAGAAAAGGAAAAGAGAAATAAGAGGAAAAAAGGAAGAAGAAGTAAAGAAATAAAAAAGAAATGGAGAAAACGAGGCAATTACCTACTAAAGCTACAAAGGGTAGGTAGGGTAATTAGTTTGATGGGTAGAAGATAAATGGGTAGGCAAGGGTAATTGCTTTACTTTTAATGGGAAGTTCTGCATCCTTACTATTTTCTCTGTTAATATTTTTCTTCTCTTTGCTATTTTCATCTCAGCTTCTTCAAACCTGTTTTGTAAAAGTTTTTTCTTGTAAGGTTGCGTACATCCCACCCTTCCCGGACCCCGCTTGTGGAATCACACTGTGTTTGTTGTCGTTGTTGTATGGATGCTTGAGTGGATGCTAAATAAGGTCATGGATGTTAGTGGTTAAAATGCATAAGAGTTGGTGCAGATTTAGAATAGTCATGGCAATTATACATGTTTATTATTTTGATGATATGATGGCATACTGATAGGTAGAACATTGAGATATGTGAGTTCTAGTACTCATTTTTGAGCTGGAGCTTCAGAGCTATTGTTCTTCTAGTAGCGTCTTTACTTCCGGAGAGTGAACCTTGTTGTGCTGTTAGAGGTGCAATCTGCCATGGTGTTCTCTTGGGTCCCTTTATGCTCTTAAAATATGCAGTTGAAATGGAATGATGTTTGCATTTTACTTGGACATCCCAGTCTATAGACTACACTCATCTTCAATGGATTCATCTGGAGAGTGGCTTGATGCATATAGCACATATTTTGTTTACTGATTCCACTACCCTTCCCTATCTTTGGAGATCTCTGTCCAACCCCACTGCACCCCCATATAGACTCGTACATTTCTTTCTTTGAGATTGCACTTGGCATATAACATGAACTTCTGTCAACTTGCATGCTTCTGTTTTTTGGATACTTATGAATAAGACCAAGGGAAGAAATATTATCTTTAGATCTATTTGCATATGTTCTGCATTTTGTACTCATAGTAACTCGATGCATTAATTGATTGTTGGTATGAACAATAATTTGTCTTTCTTTTTCCATGCAAATACACAGCAAGGAGAAGCAAAGAAGGCGTTACAAGTTCTTCAGAAGCCTAATGTTGCAACAGAACTTCAGGTATGGGTAAAAACTATTAAGTTGGTGTTTGGATTGGCTTATTTTAAGTAGCTTTTGACTTTTAAGCTATTTTTGAATATTTGAAATGTTTGGCAAACACAAAATGTGCTTTAAGCACTATATCTTAGGCTTGAAAAGTACAAAAAAAGCCAAAAGCCAAAAGTTGGGTACCCAACTTATGACTTTTAGGTTTTAAAAAAGCCACTTAAAAAAAGCCAATCCAAACACCCCCTAAGTAGGGATTGTGTTTCCAATCTACTGTAATCGCACCATGCTCTGCTTGGATTCTCTTGTTCTATTGCAGTACAAGTTTGCACCAGATCTCATCATGCTTGATGCATATGAAACTGTTGAGTCATGGATGACCACTAAGAGTTTGAACCCGAGAAAGCTCATTCCTGCAATGATGCGTTATTCAAGTGAACCACATGCAAAGTAATGTCAATCTCTACCTTGCATTGAGTTCTGTGATTTTCTTACTGACACGTTCTTCATGACCTTTCAGTTTTATGTGCCAATTCTTTTTCATTTAGTTGTATCTTAGTTTTGTGGATAGTAGGGGGTAGTTGAACGGGATTCTTTTTAATGTGTGATCTATTTAAGTCCTTAATGTAGCAATGTGCATCCAAGCGTGTCTTAGTTTACTGATGCTTCACCTTTGGTTATCTTTTCTTTTAGGACACTTTTTGAGTAAAGGTAACTTTGTATTCACAAAACACTCATCAACAAAAGGATGATGAGGATCATTTTACAACCCACAAACAGTGTGTGCACTTTCGTCAATGAGGACTACACAAAAAACTTTACTAGTTACATATGAAGTCAACTATATCTACTATGTCCCCCACCATTTCCTGTTTACACCAATAATAAAGTAAACTAAGGCATTGGATTTTAATCTTCTGGCTGTTGGTTCCTTTCCCTTCAAAACATCTGGTATTTTTCTCCTTCCACAATGTCCACCAGACAAAAGCTGTGATGGACCTCCACCAGTCTTCATTGGTTCCTCTTCTTCCAATACCTTTCTAGCTATTGAGTATTTCCATACTGGACTTACGCATTACCCAACCGACTCCTAGGATACATAGGAACATGTTCCACAGATTTGTAGCTGCTTTGCAATGAAGAAATAGATGGTTGTTTACCTCTGCTTCTTGATTGCACATAAAATACCTTGAGCAAATCTGGAAACATCTTCCTTGTAACACTTCATGTGTTAGACATGCTTTTCTTACCACCAACCAAGTAAACCAAGATATTTTAATGGGCTTTTAACCTTCCAAATTAGCTTCCAGGGCCATACTTCTGTGTTGACTTGGTTATTGTTCCTTTCCCAGTAGCCTGACTTCACTGTGAAGACCCCTTTGTTGTGTAGTGAGCTTGTCTGCATTAGTGGCAATACCTGAGAAACTATTCAACACTTGAAGAAGCCTGGCAATCTCTGTCACTTCCCAATCATTTAGTGCTCTTCTAAAGATCAAATTCCAACCATGGGGGCTCCACACCCGTGAGATGAGGCATTTCTTTGTGAGCTCAGAATGTAAAGTTGGGGGAAAAGACTTCTCAAGTTTTCTTTCCCAACCCAATGCTCACTCCAGAAATCAACTTCCACTCCACTGTCCACTTGGAAGGAAATGTTGATGTAAACCTGAGACCACAACCTCCTGAGTCCTGATGGTCTTCCAAACACTGCATCTAAAGGTGACCATGACCTCCTTAGTGGCCCACTGACTTAGCATACCATATTTATCTGCAATAAACCTTCTTCCCAAAGCCATATGGAATTCCAGATGTTTTGAGAGCTTAGAGAATGATGTGCAGAAGATCAAGTTGAACTTCATCTTACAGCTATGTTTTTGGTGTAATCAAATTTACTCTAATGATACTATGTCTATCATAGATGTTCTAGATTCTTTATAGCTAGAGAGGAAAGACACTAGAGCTCTATTGTAAATATGGTTTCGGTGCTACCCAAGTACTGTTTTGATCCTTGATATGATACAAAGTTACTGATTTAAAAAAAAAGCCATATCATCTGTGCAAAACCTCCACCCATTTCCTTTGGCTATTCTGAGCATGTGATTTAAACCTTCCATGGCTAGGATAAATAGGAATGGTGACATGGGGTCACCCCATCTAAGCCCCCTTTGTGATTGTAAAAATCTTTCAATGTTGCCATTAATAATGAGGGAGAATATTACATTAGAGGTACAAATCTTATCCAACTAATCCATTTGGTGCCAAACCCAATATCTTCTAGGATTTATAATATATAGGACCATTTGACATGGTCATAGGCCTTCTTAATGTCCAGCTTGCACAGGATTCTAGGGGTCTTCTGTCTCACCTAGAGTCTACCAACTCATTGGCCAAAAGGCTGCATCCATTATCTGCCTACCCTTCCAGAAAGCCATCTGATCTTCCTCAACAAGCTTCCCCATAACAATTGTCATTATCTCAGTGATCAATTTAGAGATTATTTTATACACTCCACCTATCAAACTGATAGGTCTGAAATCCCTTAACTCATCTAAGATTCTACAGAAATTGAAGACTTTTGTGTTCTCTAGCAATATACTGGAGTAGTATTATGTCCTGATATGCCACATGAGTTTCTTCCACGTTGAAGGCTCTCCTGTTTCATTGTTTTCTGCATTCAGGATATCCTTTATCTGGATAGTCCTTGTATTTTTTGGTTAATATCATTTTTACCATTTCTACCATATTGCCACCTGCAGGAATGAAACTCATGAAGTAATCAAGTACCTGGAGTATTGTGTTCATCGTTTACAGAATGAGGATCCTGGAGTTCACAATCTGTTACTTTCCTTATATGCCAAAAAGGTTCAAGTTATTTAGCTTTTGGAATGCTCATCTGGTCTCATATTTGCTTTGCAGGATTTCTCCATCTTTCTATTTTTATTGAGATTTTTTAAATCTGTGAATAGTTACCCATCCAAGATATCTTCGAGTACTCAGTCTGCATCTCATTTTACCCATTTACAGAAAATAATCTCGCACATCTGATTCTTGCACATTTTCTGTTTCAAATGTGCAGAAGCCACAGCAATATTTAAGCATTATGTTGATTTCCCTATTGAAAGCTATTCATTTTGATAAATTGTGATTTCATTGTGTGAATGTTGTATAGTTTATTCAAATTCATAGAAGGTAGCTTACATTTCACCGTAACAAGATATACAAATGTTACTTGCACGAACGGGGAGAAATCAGGATTGCTTTGTGTATATGCTCTACTTTATAATGTGATACTGCCTATTTTTCTGTTCGTCACATTTTACAAATTATACTTGCAAGAATTGGTAGAAATCAGTACTTCGTTGTTATGGTCCCCTGTTATGGATCTAGTTATGGGACGCTGCAAGACAATCTGAAGTTTTCTTTTTTCTACCTATGGTGTTGGTTCGTTAAGAGAGAAGCTGCAATCTCTTGAGTTTGAAGTACTCAAAAACTTGACTAATTTTCTACTTATCATTTCACTGAATGCAAATAACACTAAATACAACACTAGTGGATTAACCACCCATCTAAAAACAAGAAACTTCCTACTACAGCTGAAATGAGAAAGTGGAGGAATACCCTCCTTACTGCAACAACTGCTAATAGAAATAGGAAAATAAATAACTAAAAAGCTGTAATAATCTACTCCAAACACTGCTACACAGAAATAAAAAATAAATAACTTATAAGCTGAAGTAATCTACTTTTTAATTTCCTTTTATCTTCCATGTGTAAACCATTGGTAGACTAAAAGGGTGCTAACATTCTTGATGTGCCCTTTTTTTTCAATGCACCCAAGGCTTTCACCTAGTGGTCAATGAAGTAGGACGAGAACCATGAGGTCTCAAGTTCAAATCCTAGCTGAGGCAAAGGTACTTGGTGATTTCTTCTTATCTGCCCAAGCCTTGGTGGGCAGAGTTATCTGGTACCTGGTACCTGAGCAGCTGTGCTTGTTGGAGGTAGCAAGGTACCTGATGTAGTAGTTCATGTGCACGCAAGGTGTCCCGGACACCACCGTCATAAAAAAAACTACTATGTGTAATTATTTTATAAGTTATTGTTTCTTTGTCAGAGGAGTGTTGGAAATTTGGATTATCTTAGTCCCTGAAGCAAATTAATTACCCTAAAGAAGTTGTCCAAGGGAGAATTGACATTGGGCAATTGCTAGTTAGAATCAGGACTGCCTCCATTTCTACAAAAGGGGCGCAAGGTCTATTTCTACAAAAGGGGCGCAAGGTCTATTTTTTTGGAGAATATTTGGATGCAAATTTAGTGATGTGTTGGATGAAGCGGATATGGAAGTAAGGCTTGCCACACAGACTATTCCCAAGAGAGAATTTTAAGTATCTTGGGTCCGTAATCCAAAGTAGCGGGGACTTTGACGATGATGTCACACATCGTATTGGGAAGACATTAGATGAAATGGAGGCTTGCCCTCTGGAGTCTTGTGTGATAAGAAGGTACTACCTAAACTTAACGGTAAGTTCTATAGAGTGGTGGTTAGACTGTCCTTGTTGTATGGGGTGGAGTGCTAGCCAGTCAAGAACTCTCATGTTCAAAAAATGCATGTTGCGGAGATGAGGATGTTGCGCTGGATGTGTGGGCATACTAGGAGTGACAAGATTAGGAATGAGGTTATCCGAGAAAAGGTGAGAGTGGCCTTTGTGGCACACAAGATGAGGGAAACGAGATTGAGATGGTTTGAGCATGTGCAGAGGAGATGTGCTGACGCCCCAGTGAAGAGGTGCGAGAGGTTGGATGTAGGGGATTTGCGGAAGGGTAGAGGTAGGCTAAAAAAATATTGAGTAGAATGATTCGACATGACATGATGTAGCTTCAGGTTACCAAGGACATGACTCTAGATAAGAAGGAATGGAGGTCGCATATTAGGGTAGAAGGTTAGTAGGGGTGGAGTGTTGGGTTTGCCTTGTGAAGGTTTAGGCGTGTTAGTGTCTGTCGTAGTACTAGTCGTACACTTGTAGTTTTTGTCATATGTTATTTATTGTGTTTTGACTATCACACTATTTTGCTATTGTTATTTTCTCTTTCTTGTAGACTTAACACTGCTTTTTCTTATTAACGACTATGCTTCCTTCATTGTTTTCTTCTCCCTTTACTTAAGTTTGATGCACTTGAGCCGAGGGTGTTTTGGAAACAACCTCTCTACCTCCACGAGATAATGATAAGGTCTGCATATACTCTACCCTCCCCAGACTTCACTTAGTTGGATTTCACTGGGTATGTTTTCATGTAAATGTGATGATAAAGTCATTAATCATAGCTGCAGGGAGATTTTGGAATGTCTTTGTGCACTCAACAATTTGCTAGTTGTTATTTTCATGCTTGTCAATTATAAATATGTTTAGTTGCACCTAATTTCTCTCTCTCTCTCTCTCCTTTTTTTTCAAAGTAGGAAGATGAGAGTGCTCTTCTGCGTTTCCTAGAATGCAAGTTTGGTAAAGGGCAACCAGGTGGACCTGAATTCTTTTATGATCCCAAATATGCTCTACGCCTTTGCCTCAAGGAAAAGAGAATGCGAGCTTGTGTTCATATATACAGCATGATGTCTATGCATGAAGAAGCAGTTGCCCTAGCATTACAGGTTCTGTGTGTTCCTGGAAGCCTGTTGGTTCTTTTAATCTTACTGCTTATATTCTGCAATTCATGACTACATTAACTATTAAATAGCTGATTTGTCATGTTAACAATTCTCTTGCATCATCTAGGCTTCATTTGTTTGCACTTAATGAATGTCTTAAGTCTGTCATTAAGTTTGTTTTCAAGATCTAAATCTTATTCATTCAGATCTTAATCATTAAGGGTGTGTTTGGTATGGAGGAAAATGTTTTCCAATTTTCCCATGTTTGGAAAATATTTTCCAAATCAACTCATTTTCCTCAAATTTAAGGAAAATGACTTCCCTTCCAGAATTAAGGAAAACACTTTCCAAAACCCTCTCCATTCAAAAAAAAAATATTAAAATTTTTAAATTTCAAATATATTTTTTATCCCTAGCCCCAAACCAGCCACCTCCCCCCCCCTTACTCAAACAAAAAAAAATATTAAAAATTATTTTTGAAAAATGTTTCAAATTTTAAATTTTTTTTCCTCACCCAACCCCTACCCCCCCCTCCTTTCCAAAAAAAAAAAATTGCTTTTGAAAAATATTTCAAATTTAATTTTTTTTTATTTTTACGCCACCCCCCACCCAACAAGGCTA
>NW_006238970.1:2067127-2083034 GCF_000226075.1 Solanum tuberosum | reverse complement strand
CCCCCTCCCTTGCCACCCCGCACCCAGGCCATTCCTGTCAAAATTGTTTTTAAGAAAAAAACATTTTTGGTAGATTTTTCAAATTTTCATTTTTTACGCCACCCCTACCCCCAAGGCCAACGCCACTGTTTTTGAAAAGTATTTCAAATTTTAAAAGTTCAAATTCAAATAAAAGTGAAATACAATTTTACATAAACACTCAACTTTCAAAATTATTATGTTGCTCCCATTAATGCTCTACTAATGCATTACGGAGTTCAAAATAATCAACTTTTTCTTAATTTTTTTGTGTCTAGCTAAATATTGTTCAAACCGGAGATTTTCATCTACCACCATTTATGGTGTTGGAGTTGGAGCCTCTACGACATCTTAAATTGGTGCATTAAGATCACGTTCAGCCTCGATCATCATGTTGTGCAGTATAATCATGTAGTCATTATATCATGTAGCACTTTCTTTCTCCAAATATGTGATGGTCCTGCAATATTTGGAAAACGTGATTTCAAAACGTGATTGCAGAACTCCGAATGCACGTTCAAAAATTAATAATAAATTCTATTTCAAAAATTAATAATAAAATTATATTATATTACTGACGAAAATTAAAAAAAATTGAACTATTATTAATTCGGGATGAAAGTAGTATATATTAAATAATATATTTTAAAAAAATATTATATTACATTTAAAAAGAATTATGAATATTAGATACTTAATTAATGACATTATCTGTAAAATAATATGTTAATTAGAAAATAATAGAGAAATAATAATAAAATATTGAAAAAGTGAAAAGAGAGTGTGAATAGTAGTTCTCCAAATTTGGAGAACTTCTATTCAACTCTCTAAAAATAAAGAATAGAGTCTAAGATAAAGAGGGGCTGGAGTGCCCATTCTCTATTTTACTCTCAAAATATAGAGAATGGAGAGTAAAATAGAGGTGGGTTGGAGATGGTCTTAACCATCATTTGCAATCATTACCACCAACCATTATTAATTCCACTAATCACTACTGATAATTATCACCATTATATATTGCTAATCGACATCATTATTCACCATCACTATTAGTTATCAATATTATTTCACTACTAATTAGTAGCCACCACCACTAACAACCACGGTCAATAACTATTGTCAACCACTATACCATAATATACTGCCCACAATCACCATCATTAGTCACTCCATCCAAATCGACACACACAATAACCATCATTAGTCATCACCACCACTAGTTGTCATATAAAATTTTAAAAATATTTTATTGAAATAATATTAGATCAATTTAGTATTTTGTTTGAATTTTATATGTATTGTTTTTTAAACAAAGACAAATGATATACATTTAGATATTGAGAAAACAAACAATCTTAACTATTTAGTATTTATATCTCAATGCAACATCTTAATATTCAGATGTGTATTAAGATCCAGACCTCTAAATCTCAATGCACATCTTAACTTTCAGATGAGCATTCAGATTCAGACGTCTTAATCTTAATGAAAACAAATGACGTCTTATTGACCTTTGGAATAAGCTGAAATCTGAAGTGCAAGGCATGATGTTGGTCTATTGATTGTTGGTTGTCACGTGTAGGAAATCAAGACTGAGAGCCAGTTGTCAAGCACAAGTTGTTCTTGTTACTTACACTAAATAAAGAGAAAAAAGGTGTAAAATCCAACAAAAAATCTTATCTGAATTACGTCTTCCTAATTTATTTATATCCAAGTCTTTTCTCTAAATAAGGAATTATAAAGATAAAAAGGAATATTTCATCTTAGATGATTCTCTTGTACACTGCAATTCTATTTATACTCATCTGGACAGCTGTCCTACACAGGTCATTCCCTAACAAACTTCATAATAAAAGCAACTTGTGTAACCTAATTGCCGTATAGACGTTTTAGGACTTAACTGAAAGACAGAAACAAAATGGACTAAAAGTAAGGAATTAAGCACCCAAGGGTGTGGCCTAGTGGTTAATGTAGTGCATTAAGCACCTAGGTCTCATATTCAAATGTTCAAATCCCAGCAGAGACAAAACATTAGGTGAATTCTCCCATCTGTTCTAGCATTGGTGGATAGAGTTACTTGGTATATGATGTTGGTGGGAGGTGACAGGTGTCCCGTGGAATCAGTCAAGGTTCACACAAGCTAACCCGGACACCATGGTTATAAAAAAAAAGTAACTAAGGAATTAAAAATAGCAACTGACTTTAGCTAATCTCAGCACAACTAATCATATAGTCATAAAATGTCCAGACTTTGATTGCTTGGATCACATCTAAACATTCGTTTCTGCTATTTTCGATTCTATCGTCTTTTTGATCCCAAGGCTTGAGGTGGACTAATCTTCTTTTTTTCCTTCTAACTTTGGCCTTAACTCTTAATATAACTAGTCTTATCTTGCCTTATTTGCTTACAAAAATTTAGAATAATCCCCGGAAGTTGTATTTATTGTTGAATGTAAGAACATGCTTTCAAGAGTTTAAAGTCAATGTTGTCAAAGGTGAATATTGCACGATTAACCAACATGTTCTAGGTTTTAAGCACCATACACACTTAAGTGGAATAAACTGCGGGAGAAGGAAAAAACTAAAATGTATGTGTTATGCAGGAAAAAAAAGCTATAAATGCTTACAGTAATTATATAGATCATTATCAAAAAAATAATTATATAGATGAATGAATTAAAAAATTGCAATAACTTCCTATGAATTCGACAGACGAGGCATGGAAGTTTCATTTAGCGTGGTAGGAAACCATCACGTCTCATAAGGGATTGAAATTAAAGATTTAAGGGTGTTCAGTAAGCATTATTAGGAAAATAATTATGGAGATTAGGGATTGAAGGTAAATGCTTTTAGGAAGAGCTTGATAGTAGAAAATTAAGGGATATAGGAAGGAGGTTGGAGAACTAAAAATGTCACCATGCCCTGAGGGTGCGTATTGTGGAGGAACATTGTGAGGCGTTGGGAAGAGTTTACGGTCAATGTGTCATTCAAGACAAATATGAGGAGATCATGTGGTACATGAAATATCACTTTGAGGATTACCTTCCCAAATATTTATTGAATTTCATACCAGAATGAGATGGCAGTCCAACTCCAACCATAGTCCGGAGACTAATAGAATAGAGAAGATTTTTCGGATTTGTGGTTTTGGAAGGTGACAGTTTCAAGGCATGGTCATTTGCTCTATAAACAAAGCACTTCATAAGACAACCGATATTTTGAGGGGGGGGGGGGTAATGGTGTGCTTTATGTTAAAGTCTTATTATGAAAAAGGGAAGGTTGCCTTTTCCTATAGCTCGATTTGGGTACCTAAAGTACCTTGAATGATGTGTTTTTTCACTTGGTTGCTAGCAAGAGGGATAGCTCCATCCCAATTTATGTGATGATGTTTGATTGGACACGGAATTTAAGAAATAAAGGAAGACTTTTGGATCTTGTGGTCTAAAATAAGCTTTAGATATTTGTCTGGTTATAGATCATGTCATTAAGGGTCAAATGAGTGTTTTAAAGTTAAATTGCTACTAAATATTGAAAGGTGTCATTCTTTTTGGGACAGACTAAAAAGTAGAGAGTGTCACTAAAAAAATGTAATTTTAATTGTCTAATCCAAATTTGGTTATGACTTCCTTACTCCTATATTCTATTTTTAATCACGTACATATCTATCATAACATCTTTTTTAATAATTAACTCATTCTTTAGCCTGTGATTTTATTGTTTATTACCCTCCTCTACTTGATAGTGCTCTGGAATTTATTTTTGATGGAGTTGATTGAGCTAAGGTGTGTGCTGTTAATGCCTGCAATGAAGCCTCACCTAAGTGAGGCGAACCGTCCAGCTGCATAGCACCTAGATTCAATGTTTATGTGCGCCTATAACCAAATTAAGTTGTGTTTACCTCTCTTCTCAAATGTAGACGGGTCATTTTGTTTACCACCATCTGCTCTCTCTCGTGACTTCTAGCTTAATAGGACTAGGACTAAGTCGATCAAACTTTGTTCACCCTATAAGGACATGTCTGTGCATGGTTCAACTTTTTATGTGGCTTGCTTATGCAGCACATTTTGCTGCTTGCGTTTCTGAATTGATGGAACACTAGTAGACTTGGTGATAGTCTGTTTTAAGGCCTCTCTGTCTTGCACACTCTTGCTTTCTCTTTCTTTTAATTTTTGTTTTAATATTGGTACTATGATTACACGTTGTTATTAATTTTGTGACTGGAGTATGTGCTAAATTTGATTCTTGAAACTGATATTATATGCTCAATTTAACTTTATACTAATTTCTGTTGCTAAAAATTAATCATAAACTAACGTTATATGGTGGAGTTAATTTGCAACTGAAGTTATTTGCTTCCTATTCTTTTTTGATGGACAAGATTATTTGTGATTATTTGTTAAGCCTATGGAATCAATTTGGTAAAGAACTGTTTTGGATATTTTAATGATTTCTGGCATGTTCTTGTAATTTTGTGCTTCACCTATAGATCCTATCGGGTTTTTGCACTTTTCACATTCAAATATATTTCCATAAGTTTCTTAAAGAGAATACACCATTCACTACTTCCCTTTGTTTCAATAGGTTGATCCAGAGCTTGCTATGGCTGAAGCAGACAAGGTAGAAGATGATGAGGACTTGAGGAAGAAGCTTTGGCTTATGATTGCTAAGCATGTCATTGAGCAGGAAAAAGGAACCAAAAGGGAGAATATACGGAAGGCAATTGCTTTTCTCAAGGAAACTGATGGTCTGTTAAAGATTGAGGACATTTTACCCTTCTTCCCAGACTTTGCTTTAATTGATGACTTCAAGGTAAGTTCCACTGGCGTAATACTTAACTGCTTCAAATATTTATTGGTTTTAAACCTTTAAATTTATTCGCTAGAAAGCTGTAATATAGATTACCAAATAAAACCTTACCTTGAATATATCCTTCTTTTGTCAGAGGTCAACTAACACAAAAAGCTGTTCTGATCAATGAGTAGAAGTTTATAAGGGTAAAATCAAAGAAAATAATTAGAAAGAAACAGATGTGGAATTTAAGAGCAACTGGTAGGTCTCAATGAGAAGTTCAATGGTCCTGCATGTGCCAGTTGACAACACATACTGTATAAAAAGCAGAAAGAGTTTGAGATTTTGATAGTACCTTGCCTACCATTCTTTGATCTCTCTTTGACAAACTTGATCACGACTTTGTTACTAAATTTATGATTGGTTCAGAAGGATTCTGGAAAATACATTTTTCTTCCATTTTTTTCAGAGTATAGTCCGTTTCATCAAACAAATCCTTCTGTTTGGACAAACAATTTCAGTTTCATGATAATAACAAAGAACATCAAGGTGTCTGATTTCCTACTCCTAGTGAAGAGTTGTTTGAGCTTCAGGCTTTACTGGTCTCGTTGCCTGTCACAGTAAGTTACCGATTGATGATTTTTTTGTTTTGGTACTAAGATCAATTGAGTGATTTTAGCATTAGTATGTCAACCAACAGTGTACACTGGGTCACCTTAAATCTTGATATAATGCTACTTTTAGTGCTTATCTAATGTCTAAACTAAGCTTTTAGTCCTTGTTAGAATCTCATAGATATTCTAGAATATTCGAGGATCTTATAAATATAGTATAGCTCAATATACACCTGTATTTATGTGTTTTGATTCTTTTACCCTTCTTTGAATATGTACACCTTAGCTATTTTAACCCAAATGGTTTGAGGGAATAATGAAGCTGTGTTGTCTTTCAAGCTTTCTTCTTTCTCACATGAAAAGGATCTTAGTAAGATATCCTTGCTGTGCAGTATTCAGTGAATCCAAGACAGTCACTGTGCCTTTTTTCCGCTGACTTATTTCAGGCTGATTGCATCACTTTTTTCTCCAGTAGGTGTTCTGCTAAAACTGATACCACCACAAGGTTGAGGAAGCTCCTACAAGAAAACTCTAGAAAACCACTTCGCAGACTTGCCATCACGCGCCGGCTGATCCTACTGCTCCGGCTCATCTGACACACGTGCCAGGCGTGTGAGACCATTTTCAGCCATCTTTTGGAGCAGATCTATTTCCGTGGGAGTTGTCCAGCCTTTTTGAGTCGTGCTTGCTATTCTTTTGCTGATTTCGATCAATGGAGCCCTAACCTGCCCACCTCTGACTTGTTTCCCGGCCATGTTTGATTTATTTGGCGATTTTCCAGCCAACCTTTGTCAATTAGTAACTCTCCAGCAATTGTCCAGCGTACTTTGTGCATATTTTTCAGCACCGTCGACCTACCAGTTTTTGAATTCGGTTTTGTTTGGCTGATCTCTCTTTACTCGATTATAGTGTCACTGGGATCAGATGCTTTTGGCTCCAAAGCCGTTGGATTTAATACATTGAATATACGGATTTAACACGTTGAATATCGGATTATATGAGTTCCTTCCGTACAAAACATGTAAATAGACATCCTCTGAGATAGTTTTTGTTGTTTAGACAGGTCACAACGGTACTTGTTTCTCTCAACCTTCTTCTCCCAGTAGTTGGGTTATTGGTTCAGGAGCGTCTAGCCATATTTCTGGTGATACATCTATTGTCACTACTATTTCTTACTCTCATTCTCTTCCAAAAGTCACAAATGGCCAATGAGTCTCAAACCATGGCAACTGGAATAGGTCAATCTAGTCCATTATGTTCCTGGTAGTCCTTTTAATCTCATATCCATTAGTCGCTTAGCCAAAGCACTTAGCTGCTCTGTTTCATTGTTTGATGACTGTTTTGATACAGGAACCCTGTACATCACGGATCATTGGTACCGGGCATGAATTAAATGAACTTTATCACCTTATCCTTCTTAAATCACTCATTGTTTTAATAGGACTCCAAATTAGAAAATAGAAATCATAGAACTCTAGATGGAATTATCTTCAAATTAGTCACTCGGAAAAGAAACAACTGGAAGAAATCATCGGACAGATCTGTCTCACCAGAAAACCAGGTCGCAATTGTCACCGGCAACTTGTGGTGGTGTTGGATTTTAAAAAAACTAACAGAAACAGAGTTTTAGTGGCCGACAAAATGAAAAAGCAACCCTGATGCTGCAAGGGATAAAAACTTGCATCAAACGACAACAATGTCTCTGATACACAACAACAACATACCCTATGAGATCCCACAAGTGGAGTTTGGGAGGGTGGGTGTACGGTGTATGCAAACCTTACCCCTACCTTTGTGGGGTAGAGAGACTGGTTCAGATAGACCCTCGGCTCAGGAAAAAGGGACTGTTTTTCAAAATAGTTTTGAAGAATAAAAACAAATGCAAGAGTAAATAAGCTATGATAAAAGTACCATGGAAAGGAAATACTGACAACACAATCAGTAAAAATAACCAAAGTAATAATCAACAACATTAATAATAAAATTGAAGAAATAGATAATGGCATCATAACAATAATAATACCGGTAGGAGAGCAAGTAGGTGCTCCAACCTAGAATTGTGCTCTACCACGGGGTAAAGATAAGTCGCTCGACTGCTCACTAATTGTCTACCCTATTCCTCAACCTCCATGGTCCCCTATCTAGGTTCAAGTCCTCGGTGAGTTGAAAATCTGCCATGTCCGTTCTAATCACCTTTCCCCAATTTTTTCTCGGTCTACCTCCACCTCTTCTTAGACCTATCATTGCCAATCTCTCTCACCTCCTCACTGGGGCATCTGTGCTCCTCTTCTGCACATGCTTGAACCATCTCAGTCTTGCTTCCCACATCTTGTGCACCACTAAGCCACTCCTATCTTGCCTCGTATATCTTTGTTCCTAATCTTGTCTCTCCTAGCATACCCACACATCCACCTAAGTTTCCTCACTTCTGCTACCTTCATCTTCGGAAGGTGAGAGTTCTTGATTGACCAACATTAAACTCCATACAACAAAGTCGGTCTAACCATGACTCTATAGAACTTAGCTTTAAGTTTCAATGACACATTCTTATCACATAAGACACCATGCGAGCTTCCACGACTCTAATACTATGTAGAATATGAGAAATAAGAAATGCTTCTTTGTATTTCCGTATGTCTTTACATCCCATGAGAAAGGGTATTTATACAAATGAATCTTAATTGATTAAGGAAACATAATGTATTGCAATAAAAAGAAATATCTATGCCTATAGTTATGCTAGAAGAAGGAAAAATAAGTTATCCTAAAATCATGCTATTTAATTAACAAAAACAACATACATATTAACCAATATGGGACACTAAGAATAGTATTATATAAAATAACTATATAACAATATACTCTTAGCTATTCGAACCCCAATGGCTTGAGGGAATAATCAAGCTGAGTTATCTCACAAACTCTCTTCTTTCTTACACTTGTGTTATCTTTTCATTCTGCAATGGTCATTTCTATGTTCAGCTGCTTCTACATTAATCTTTTTCAACAATTTTTGTAGGAAGCAATTTGTTCATCCTTAGAAGATTACAATGAGCAAATTGAAAAACTAAAGCAGGAGATGAATGATGCAACCCGTGGTGCAGATAACATAAGAAATGACATCAGCGCTCTTGCTCAGCGATATACTGTAATTGATCGGGATGAGGAATGTGGGGTAATTTTCTCCTGATGTTTGTTCTTTTGCATTTCTTTAGCATTACCTCCATCATATGCTTGTATATGTATTGCTTTTGCATATGAGTTGATTCTGTCGCAGACTTGAGGATACTATGTGTATCCTGCAGTTTTGTATTGTTCGTCATATCTGCAATATATTTTGTTTCCAGACTGCTGTACATGCATTGCTGTGGTTTTCTTTCTTCTTTTCTTTTTTCTTTTACTAAGCTTCACTCCTATATTTTCTTTTAGGTTTGCCGGCGAAAAATATTAAATGTGGGTGGTGACTATCGAATGACTGCAGGTTATATGGCTGTTGGACCAATGGCTCCTTTCTATGTCTTTCCATGTGGGCATGCATTTCATGCACAATGCCTGATTGCTCATGTTACAAGGTGTACTAATCAAGCTCAAGTAAGTAACAGAAGAGTGTCCTTTCCTTCCCAGCTTCTGCTTATCATTTGAATACTGGTTGTACTGCTTTGTCTTCTCGTTTCTTCATATATCATATATGTACGAGCACATGTTTATTTATTGGCTCATCTGTTTTTTCAATTTTGCATTATTGATATTGACAAACCATGAAAATGATCTTGTCACTTTTGCTTAGTTTAATTCTGACAACCAGAAGAATTAGGTTCTTTGCTTGAATATTCTTTTTCACTCTTTAGGAATTGTTAGATTCGACTTGTGGGGATGAAGTTGGTATTTGGTTTTACAACCTCCTGGCTATGGCCAAAGTCTTTACTCTTTACCACTAAACCAACACATCTAGATAGTTAATTTGCAGGTTGCCAGGTTTTTGGAGAAAGTAATAGTGTTTCTGATGATAGTGCCTTTTTCTTTCCGGTGTTATGCCGGTCTTCTCAATATTTATCTGTCTAGGAATTTTGAAGAGACCTTGGTTTAACAAGTTTTCATGGATACGACTGGGGGCTTTTAGGCATTGACCTAAGTTGCTCGGAGTTGGGTGTGGGTTTCCGATTCGGGTGTGGATCTAGAGGTCGGATCCTTCATGATCTTATTTTAGTATTCGGGGATATGGGTCCATGTACGGATACGGGTGAGGGGTTTCTCCTAAAAATAATTAAAATATCTAAAGTTAGAGTTATAAAACCTAAATTATGAGATATTATGTGGAGAACTTGAGGAGAATCATGGAAGGAGATTAAAGGAAGAGGAGTGACATAGAAATTTCTATATAAAAGGTATTCAATTTTCTTCAGTTTCACCTTAGCTTTTGTATTGATTATAGGAATCATTAAAATTGTCCAAGACTTTCCCCATTGATTTTGGTCAAAGTACCCAAAATCCGTTGGCCAAATCAAACACGGATTCCACACCCACATCCATGTCGTGTCGACACGGGTGCGGCTCCAAAAGTGAAGAGTCCGAGCAACTTAGGCATTGACTATGAGTTTCTTAATTGGCGTAGTTGGAAAATGTTCTCCGAACCGGGAAGAGTAAACACCGATTCAATCCCTTGGCTTTCATTTATAAATTGCAGTTGTTAGGAAGGAGATGAGAGAATTAAGGGTAATTTTCTGTGGAGTGCAGTGGACAATGGGATTATAGTTCCATGGTGGAAGTTCTCTTCATTTTTTGTTCTTTCGGGATGGTGCAGGAAAAGGTTGGTGTTTTATTTAGGTGATGCAAGTTATAGTTTCAAAGTGGAAATTTCTCCCTTTTATTGGGTTTTCCAGTGTGCGGTAGAATTGGGTTGGCGTCGCCTTTTGGTAACTTTGTCACTAGAAAAGGGGAAGTAGCACAAAGTGGTATTTTTAAGAAGCTAAACATTCATGGAACAATTGATAAGTAGCTTAATTGACTTAAATAGAGTGAATTGCAAGAGTTGACCTCAAGTCCCAAATCTTTATGTCACAGTAGATACTGTGTTTATCAGACATTTTCATGTTGGAACGGAAATCATCTTCTTGGCATTGCTGTTGCAATTTAAATATTTTTGGCCTAGTGGTCAATGAGGTGGATTGATTCCTCAGTCAAACTAATTGAATCCCGAAGCAAATCAGAAAATGCAATGACCCATAATATATGAGTTCAATATATGCTCAAGTTTCAATTTTTTGTTGCCAATTGATGGGTCAAATCTCATTTTCCCCCATTTTCAAGCTAATGTTAAATTTCTACATTTTAAACCTCAAATACCATGTTTGAAAGGTGAAAATATAGCCCAATATCACCATTCAAATGTATTAGTGAATATCATGTCCAATATATTAATACTCTTGTCCCAAAATAATACTCCTAACAAGCATACAAATTGAAGTAAATCTGGTACCATAATCAAACAAGAAGCCAAAATAGTGGCACTCAAATAGAACCAATACATTAAGTTGTGTTTCTAATTGTCTAAAATGATTAATCTGATGATTTCATAATAATTAATCTATACCGAATCATAGTCATCATCATTACTTTCAATCATGGCATGAAATTAGTTTCCATCTTCCATTCTTGTCACTTTCCAAGATCAATTTAATAATGATATTCTTCCTAGTCAATTTAATAGGGCAATATTATCCCTGAGCACTACTTTTGAATGCAAGAACTTCCAACTCTCCTAGCTCTCAATTCACGCCACCAGTGAGTTAAAGAAAAGTTCATTTACTGCCACCACCAGCGCCCCCAATACCTCATATTTCTGTGTTCCTTTCCATGAAGAAAACAAGAAACGTTCTAATCCCCAGCTAAAATGTGAGCAACAATTGGGTCTCTCGGCCTGTTCCTTACTTCTATATCATTACTGAAAGCCGTTGATTTGGCCCACATTCTGACTCCTTCAACAAATTGTTTTCTAAGGTTATGTTTAATGTTTTTGGCCCAATAGACCCAAACTAAATTAATTCTTGTTGAAAATTGCTTTCAGTTACTGCAATAATTTTCTTTTTGGAAATATAAGTTGCAAGTTTTAGGATGATTTGAGTTTTAAATTTCTATTAGGTTTTGGTTAGATGTTGAGATATTTTAGGGTTTTTTTGAATTTTGAATTATGCAAATTTTTTGTTGTAAGTTGACTATTTCATGCCCTCCTATGCATAAGAAAATTATTGTGAGACATTTTCAATCAATACTTTTAACTATTTGCTGCACTATCTTTTAAAAAACCAACAGTGGTATCAAGAGCCTCATTGATCTTATGGATTTGCGAGTTCTTTGAAAGAAATGTTTTCAACTCATTTTTAACTAGTTAGGGCTATTTTCAATTCATTTTCGAACCATACTTATTTTTAGCGCATGGCTATTTTCAGTACATTTCAACCTGTACTTATTTTCAACATTCAAACTATTTTCAACCAATATCAATTTTTAACCTACCTTTTCGACCATGGCAAGTAACAGCCTCTCTTTCAATGCCCATAAATTTTTCACGACGAATATTATCAAATTTGATTAGTGGAAATGAAATCTGATTTCGAGACCTATGTTTTATGAGATATTGTAATGGAAGAGAAATCCTTGCAAGAACTCCCTGCAAATGCTATCATTTTCCAGATGAAAGCATTTTCAAACAAGACAAGATTACTGAGCGTGCTCTTTAAGCACAAAACCAAAAGAAGAAAAAGACTAATATAAAAAGAAAGTGCAAATTCAAAAGAAAATAAAAAAATCCTCGTGCACAACCAACAGAAGCAGAAATTGAGGAACAACTTTTTTACTATTGTAGCGATTATAGCAAAGGAGGATTGTTGAAAATTGTTCTCAATTACCACAATAATTTTCTTTTTAGCAAAATAAGTTGCAAATTTTAGGATGATTTGAATTTTAAATTTCTATTAGGTGAGTGGCTTGGTGAAGATATCTACAAGTTGATCACTCGACTTCACAAAATTGACAGTCAAACTTGATGTCTTAGTCTTCTCATGAAATACTGAATTTGATGCATAATGTCAATAAAACACAAAGTGACCAGCTCCTCTACAAGTCATGCCAAATTCCTTAATTACTGTGTTGTACTTACCAAACCAAGCTTGAGAAGACTGTTTCAGACCATAAAGTGACTTGAACAATGACATACAAGGCTACTAGACTCCCCCTAGCAACTAAACCAGGTGGTTGCTCCATATAGACTTCTTCCTCAAGATCAGTGTGGAGAAAAACATTCTTAATGTGCAACTGATTAAATATGTAATGGCGAACAACAACCATAAATTAAACAAGACCGTCATATGCTATTTTAGCCACAGGAGAGAGAGAGTATCACTGTAACCAGAAAGACACACGGAACTAGGCAAATTAGATCCGACATTCACCCTTTGACATTTTTGAAGAGTCCGAACAACATAGGTTCTACAGATTTGTTACTGTTCTCATTTCTAGAAATAAGCAAATTTCTTTTCTTTAATTAATGGGAAATATCATATGTGCATAAATCTTAGCATTGATAAGTTGTCCATGATGGTTCCAAATATAAGTGCTCAAATATTATCTGTTATTTTTTTTTAATTTTTATATCCTTGTTTCTAATAATTGTTAACGAAAAGGAGATCTATTGCAGTTCTGCTTTTTGGCGCTGGCCAATTAATTCTTCTTTGACTAATAGGACTACTATGCATATGCCTAATCTTGCAGTCGATACTTGCAATTATACATATTCCTGATAGGTCCACATCACCATCTGTAACGTCTTTGGAAGAAATGTCTTTGCTTCTGGTAGTTACTTTGGTTGACAGTTTCTTTAACATTTTCCTTAAATGATGTTGCAGGCTGAATACATTCTGGATCTGCAGAAGCAACTTACTTTACTTGGGGCTGAACCTAAGAATGTGTCAAATGGTGGCTTGTCGGAAGAACCGCTAGCTAGCGTGACACCCATGCATAAGGTTTGTCTTGTGCTTGCAAAATATCACTTCCTTTAAGTGGCCAAGAAATTACAAAATAAGGTTTCTTCCAGTTGATTCATCTAGAAAATGTAGCCCTAGTTTTCTGGCATTCCGTATTTGATAGTTTGCCAAACTGGATTCTTCAGATCCGGTCACAGCTGGATGATGCTGTAGCTAGTGATTGCCCATTTTGTGGCGACCTTATGATCCGAGAGATTTCCTTGCCGTTCATCTTGCCAGAAGACGCAGAAGAATCTGAATCTTGGGAGATACAGCCACATAATCATCCTAGTCAGAGAAGCCTTTCTTTGGCTGTGTGATTTTATCATCTGTTAGTGCAGTTTTCTCCCTGCAATTCCTAGTTTGATGTTTCCCCAGAAAAGGTAAAAAAAAAACATGTTTGAGGTGTCAAAAAGAATTGCGTGTTTGCTGTGCTAATTTTTCAGGTTTGGTAGTGATTATTGCAACATGAAGCTAATGCAAGCAACAGAGGCATGTTGTTTGTAGAGGCAAGAAATTGCCCGACGATATTTCACGAATAATCGTGCATGCCAAGCATCATCTTGGAAATAGCTGCTTATTTTTTTCTTTTGCATCCTATGTCCATTGTATCATCTTCTGATAACCTATATTCCTCCAATTGTTGTATTATGTATGAAATATAAACTTGTCTTGAGAAAAATATGATCACTTTCTTACAGATCTAAAACGCTTCTGTCAAGTTTTCAATGTTGGTGTTAAATTGATGCAAACAGGAAAAGGGTGTTATTTTGTCTTCTAATTTCTTGACATCTTTCTGCTAATGTTTTGTTCTGAAATTAACAGGATATAGAAATGTCCATTTTGGGTGTGTTCGGTAGGTAAGAAATTTTTTTCCTAATTTTTCCCATCTTTGGTTGACAAAACATTTTTGAAAAAAAAAATGGGTACGAAAATAAGTTCTTTAAAACCGAAGAAATTTGGTACAATGCTCGGTTAACTGAACGGTGCTAGTCTATTATCTCTCTCCCTCTATAGGTTCGTTGAGTAAATGACAAAGAGGTGGAGTCAACTGAGTGAGGAAGTCAACAAAAGTGCTACTTTAGCTATGGACATTTGTAACAGTCTGATAATATACCTTACAATTTGATCAACTATATTTGATTTTACCTCTATATGTTCTTCCATTGTAATCTTAATACAATAACCTATAAATCACCCTTTATTTTTGTCATCACAACTTTTTTCATGGGTGAAGTGTGAGCAGAAAGTTGATTAATGTGAGTTTTTGAAGAAGAATGAAATTTTATCAAAAGTTGCACACATTTTTGTTTTAGTGTATGAGGGTTAATTGGATCGGTCACAAAGGAGACTAGCATAAATGAGTTCATTCGAAAGGTTTCGATTGATAAATTATACGGAGTCTTCTTGAAAAATCTGAGATAGTTATTATATATATAGTATAAATGCCAAGAAATCTATATGGATGTAATCAAAATAAAACTATGTCAAAGATACCACTTAATTGCTTCTTCTTTGCATATCACACTGATTGCACAATAAAGGTTATGCATTACTCATTTTCTTTTTCGTACTAAAGGATGAATATTGGAAATAATTTCCACTACCAAAGTGCCAAGAATTCCCATGGAATGAGAATTTCACTATTAATCCAAATTAATGAGACAATCTTATGAAGTGTTTTTTTTTTACTTCATTAAACATGCATATATTGTGTCACTATCCGAGTCTACATCATGAACGTTGTCGACACTCGTAACTATTGTTGGCCCGAGCAAACTCTATGCCTGACACACTATAAGATTGAATGCTGACTAATGCAAAAACATTTTAAAGATGAGCATGCTGTGCAATAACTAAGAAAACAAACTCAAAAACTTTGTAGTTCAAAATCTGACATGATACTAGCATATACTAGTAAAATAATGGTGAAATCCACAACTCAACTGACTCGTCTATGAGCCTCTAACATGCAAAAGATAGGTTATTGGGAAAAGACCCCGAGCTACTTGAATAATCTACTAATGACATATACTGACTACTAATGTCTCCCCATAGCTGGAGAAAAATGATGGTGTGTCTCCTACCGTGAGCTCCTGAATCTGCATCATAAAATGATATTGTACCAAATAACATTAGTACATGGAATGTACATTATGAAAAATAGTTGAATGAAACAATTGGCTAAATCTGAACATACTAAGCTAAATGAATAACTGTGAAGTTAGATTGAAATAAGATTAACTGATAACATAAAATAAGATTTTCAACTGAAAAGTTAGGACATGTTCTAAAACTGATTAATTGAAACATGATATTTAAATATCTGAGTTATAAAAGAAAACAAAAAGAAAATAATATGCAAGTTGTTTTCAAACACTTTCATCATTGATATAGAAACTATTTCTATGGCTTGAGATGGTAACATGTCTAATACTATAAATATGAGAAATCATATATATATATATA
>NW_006238970.1:2059690-2065780 GCF_000226075.1 Solanum tuberosum | reverse complement strand
ACGAAAGCATATATGTTCTGAAGTTTCAGGACTTATGTTTATGGATTTGGTAAAATCCTCTATAACCCATAGTCCTTGCTTGTCATGTTCAAATTAAATTTCCAAGTTTCTGAAGTCGATCTATGGCATGTACAACATTCTATGGCTTGTAACTTGACTTGTACTCACAGACCCAATTTCCCAATATTTTGAAGTCTCATCTAGGGATCCTATCTACGGTTCGTGGTTCCATTTACTATCCATAGATGGTGTCCATAAATATCAAAAATTTGCAGATTCTGCACTTTCTAAACTGTATAACTTCTGGCCTGAACTAGGAATCTTTGGGGTGTTACATGCACATTTTGATTCCAGTGAAAAAATATGTGAGAATCAGTTTGAATGATTATGGGAGAAAAAAATGAATTTATTCGAAGGTTGTCCCGGATAAACTTTCAAAAATATCTGTGAACAAACCTAATTATTGGAAGGAATATATAGTGTTCTAGGGTGAAGTTATATAGAGTAGATGCCAAAATATGGAGAAATGGTTTAACTGCTTTCTATATTAATTTTTTTTGAATGAGCATGAATATCAACATATTCGGGGGATTTAGATGAAAATATAATGATACAAAATAATATTGCAGATTGTTTTGTGACTGTTCAATGTGGATCATCATATATATCTCTTATTCACGCGAACCTATGAAGATGGTCAATGAAATTTTTTATTAGTTAAATGTAATAATATTTATATGTATTTTAATTTGATGAGGTTTAATCATGTAATTAGTTGTATCTCACTAATATTACCTTGTAGACGATATTTGTTGTGTATATAAAAATTAAACTAATACAAACTTCAACTGACATTAATACAGGTCATATGAACTTTTCTTCGTCTAAAATACTAAAATATTAAGAAACACTAAGTAAGTAAAACAAAAGGGCAATGTTTATATAGTATTAACTATTTTGAAGAAAACTTTCTAATAATCTAAATCACATAAGTAGCATTGATAAAAAAAAGTCATTCTTTTGTCTTGAGCATAAAAAAAACAAATTGTGACAATTCTCTAAATTTCGGAAAAAGATATTCAGAACCATATATCTATAACACAAGATAAATTGTTAACAAAAATAAATGAATTTAGGCTACATCATGTTAACTTCATATATTGGAACATTACATACTAATGTATATATTAAGAAAAAATAATTATGATATCATCAAATTTATTTTCCTAAAGTACTTGAGGTTATAGAATATACCCTCTTAGGATAGAACGATTTACTTCATCAGAATAGTTGTACCTCATATTCCGCTAAGCTTTTAACTCAACCAATGATAATAAATCACACAAAAATTTTAAAATACAAGAAAAAGAAGAGTAGAAGATTAAAAATAATTGTGGTTGAAAAATGAGAGGAAACCCCTCTATTTTTAGTCAACAAAGGGTAGTATGAACAAATGCTTTTGTGTTTTCGAGAAGTCACAACCCTTTGGAAAAGTCACAACTTATTGAAAAAGTCACAACTCTTTGGAAAAGTCACAACTTATTGAAAAATTCACAACTCTTTGAAAATGTCACAACTTATTGAAAAAGTCACAATTCTTTGAAAAAGTCACAACTTATCGAAAAATCACAACCCTTTAAGAAAAGTCACAATTTATTGGAAAAGTCACAACTCATATGAACAAATGTTTTTGTGTCTTATCTGAAAAGTCATGACCTTTCCGAGAAATCACAACCCTTTGGAAAAGTCACAACTTATTGAAAAAGTCACAACTCTTTGGAAAAGTTACAACTCATCGAAAAATCACAACCCTTTGAGAAAAGTCACAACTTATCATTAAAGTCACAACTCATCAAAAAAGTCACAGTCTAAGTTAGGGATATTATAGTAATTTAACATTCAAGTTAGGAGTTCATGCTTTTAAGGTAATATATATATAACATTAATATCTCTATAAATTCATAAATCAGAGCCGCAAAAACTCAGGATGTTATAGGCTATACTTATGAGGATGAAGAAACCTTTAATAAAGTGAATGTTTCTTTGATTATGATTATGAGAAAATGGACTGAGAGAGAAATTAACAAAGGCCCAATTTTTTGTTTACCTAATTTGTTTGTTGGGCAATGCAACTTTAGCAGTCAAATGTTTGTGTAATGACCCGATCGGTTATTTTTGGAAACCTTCATAAAATTACTATTTTACTCCTTTTGATATTGGTCCCGAGTCATTTTTTAATGAACTTCGAAATTGATTTTGATTTTTGAGTTAAAAGTTGTGAATTTTGAGAATTTTGCAATTTGAAAGACTTGAGTTATTAAAAAAAAGTGATTTTAGTGTCTTTTAGAGTTTTGAGTGTCAGAAATGAAATTTTATCGATTCCATTTGTCTCAAAATGGGGAAAGTGTTCTAAGAGAGTTATCAGTTTTATATTCAGAATCTTTTTGAGGATTTGAGGTTCTAATGTGGTATTTGTTGAGATTTTAGCCTTTGGATTGACTTTGGTAAACATTCGGGGTTCAGATACTCAGATTATAATTTCAAGAGTTCTATTTGATTTGGGGAATAATTTTAGGCTTAGAGGAAGTCGTGGTTGAATTTTTAAAGGTGTCGAACTTGATTTAGCATATTTAGGCAATGTGATTAGTTTTTTGTGACTAATACGGTACTCGAATCCAGGAGACCTCATATTCGTATTTCTAAGATTCCATTGTATCCGTAATGTTAATTATAATCAATTTACATATATGGTTTGTGAGTATGAGATTCTGAACGGATCTCGAGGTTCCATTCGACGATTTTTGAGTTGGTTGATTTTTTTTCGTTTCGTGTTGTTGAGGCCAACCCTCTATGATCATGGATGGGGGTGATGTAACACCTCAGGTTAGAGAAAGACTAGAAAGGGGTTAAGCGGGCAAGTCAAGAACCCAAAAGTGGACCATGGAACCCTCCACAGATCCCTGGACGAGCTGTGTAGGGGACCACGGTCCATTAAGGGGCTCATGAACATTTCCAAAAACTGCCTCAGGCAGGGGTCACCTTGACGGTGCCCCAGATGGACTGTGGCGATCTTGACGGCCCGTCAAATGGGTCGTACAAGTCATCTAGTTGGTATGGTTTTATCCTAGGTCACTGTAAAAGGACCACAGACGTCTAAATGACCCGTGAAGCTTCACACGGACCATGCAGTCATCCGTGAAGGAGACTTGTCAGACTTAGAGTTTAGGGTCATTTTCAAATGATCATATCTTTCGGCATAAAATGAGTTAGGTGTCCCATGACCTATAAAACTAAAGATAATTGAGTCCTCTTTTCAACGCCACCAAGTTTGCCTAATTCCAAGCTTGGAGTAAAATGTTATACCCAAAATAGTGAAGCCTTTACAGGCAGAGCATCTTCACGACCTGTTAGACGAGCCGTGGTGCTCTAGATGACTCATGAAGCCCTTCCAAAGAGGTGATAACGCTCAACTACACTTCATCCAATTCTAAGTGTAGGCGATCACAATTTAGTATAAACCTAACGAAGAGTTGGGATCGATTTCACATGGAGTGATACGGTAGAGAATTCAATTACGAAGTGAAAGACATGTTCTAATTGGTTGTAAGAATATAATTATCGAAATAATTAAATTAAATTGAAGGGGTTGACAACTAGTGTCAAATGGGGGGGATTGGATTTGTCAACCAACAACTATGAAAATAGGGGAGTAATCAAGTAGAGAGGGATCCTTGGGGATGTGATCGATTAATTGCCAATTTTGCTATACGGGTGATTACTATTTACTAAAAACCGTTGAATCTTAGTGGGTAGGCTAGACTTTAGGTGAAATAGCCATCTCTCGATCAACTATCACAATTAAAGCGAGTTTTGTCGAACCTCGACAAACATAACAATTATAAACAACCCAAAACCTTAATTAATCTACTCTCTCGAGCTAGATTGGTAGGATTGAATTGAGACTCACTTTCTCAAGCTGAATCTACAACAACCCAATCACTACAATCATTAATCGATAACCTTAATTCTAAAACCTATTTCTCAAGCAAGCATACAATACTAGACTAGAACTACATTTGCAACTACAATTCATGAATTAAGACTCAGTTATCAATCGAACCCACTTCAAAACAACAATTAAATCACTAATTACTAACACCCATAAACTATTATAGACAATCAATCACATAATCACACCCCCAATAATGGGGGTTTTAGCCACACATTATAAAAACCAGGAAAATATTACCAACTATGTTCTCCATCAACTGGGTAACAAGATTCGAGTCTTCACAATGCGTGAAATTAACTTAAAATCAATACCCAACTTAAAATTCTACTCAAAAACTCTAAAAAAGTGTTTGGGATGAAGAACTCAAAGTTAGAACTCTCAATCACTCAGAACATTCGCTCAAAATTTTGGAAATCCCTTTCATCATTTAAAAATTCGCATTTATACTCTTTCAGATTTTCAGCTTTTGGACCAATCGGCGAAAGTCGGCGATGTGCCAAGTGTCTCTTTTCATCACCTTCCTGACTTTCCTCTTCACCATTCAACTTCTGTAACTTTAGGTGATCAGGGTCCTTGTCGCTGATCCATTCGACGGTTCGCCGAAATGCCATTTCCATAGACGAGTTGGCTTTTCGCCAGGGCTAGCAATATGTAACTTTTGGCAAGCTGAAGTACCACTCGATGAGTCGCTCAGTGGTCTTGGCGATCACCAGCTTTTTCAGATTTTTTGCTCCTTTTTGCCCGATAATGTCCTTGCCTTGCTCTTTTGCCTTCATAGCTACAAATTAGCACTTAAACATCAGTTTAGAGCATAAGATAGGCAATGAGGACAACAAAAATATGAATATTAAGACCCCAATGAGTCGAAATCCCAGACTTATCAAGAGGCATTTAGGAAGATTTAAGTCAAGGTCATTTCAGTCTTTTTCCAATTATTTTAGCTCAATTTTATGTCGTTTTACCTTTTATTATAGGCCCTATATAACCAATTTTACCCCAAAAATCACCCAATTTAATTCATTCTTCTAAAATTCTCAAATTGATCTAAGCTCTTCTCCAAATATTTCTCTCTCTAAGTTTGAAGAAGAAGGCTAGGGTTTCAAGTCAAGAAGTCAAGTCTCCAATTTCACCATTGATTACAAGATCTTGACATCAAGGTACAATAGTATTCACCTATGGAGTCCTTTTCTCCATAGGGTTTCTAAATCCTCAAATTTTGTAAAGTTAGATTCCCCAATTGAGTTAGGATTTTATTCAATTTCCATGGGTTCCTTTCAATGTTGATCCAATTGATTGTTTTATGTCTTCTTGTCAATGAATTGAAGAAATTGCATATTTTAAGTTGAATCCCCCATAAACCCATGCATGACCCATTATTTCTAGACTTTGATGATATGATGTGGGATTAGAACTATGAAAGGTGAATTTATGAAGATATGCATGTTCTTTATGAAATTTATGAAAAATGATTTAAGTTGCTCTGAGAGTAAAGCATCCATATTGTTGTTGTGATAGGATTTCTCACATACACATGAAAGCATGATTGTGAAAGGGTTTTGTCACATAAAGGATTCTTAGAGCTGAAAGGTTTTCTCAACGAAACTTTGAATTGAGGTTTAGGAGCTATTCTAATGAAACCTAGCTTTGATTGATTACTTGATGTGCCTTCCATGGATGATAAGGCAAGCGACGATTACTCATGTCTCCTAATGATAAGACAAGCGGTGATTACCCATATTCTTTAATGATAAGATAAGCGGTGAATATCCATGTCTCACAAATGTTAAGATAAGTTAAGACTAATAACTATTCCTTGGGATTTATGCTTAGCACCAAGTGGACAACTGGAATACCCATGTCCGAGCTACCCCCGAGACGCGGACACGGGACCTAGGACCACAAGTGATCCCAAGCTAACCCTGCTGGCATGATCATGAACATACTAAAGATAATAAACTGATGCGGAAGCTAAATCATAAAGTAAGTCTGAAAAGATGGGGAATACCCATATACTATAACTGAATATATCAAATCTGAGAGTTTAATACAAAAGAAATATATTAACTCAATACTAAGCT
>NW_006238970.1:2050432-2058285 GCF_000226075.1 Solanum tuberosum | reverse complement strand
ATCATAGGTCATGGGACACATAATTCATTTTGTGCTAAGAGTTATGACCATCGGAAGTTGACTTAACCACAATTTTCATACTGGCTGCTGACCCTCATCTACGGTCAGACCTACGGACCGTGGATCGAATGACGGTCCGTTCTGGTCGACCGTAGTTTGTGTCAAAGGCTGGGTAAGGGAAGTCTCGATCTACGGACATAGACCACGGACCGTGGTCTCATCTACGGACCGTGGGTCTGTCCGTGAGTCGGGACTTAGCCAATTTTCTGAGCTGGTTTGGAGAGGGTTGCAGTGGTGAACCACGGACCACCAGCACGGGCCGTGGTCTGACCTACGGTCCGTGGATGGTGACCGTAAGTTGCACCTGCAACTTCTCGAAATCTGTATTTTGGTCTGTTTCGAATACGGGGTGTTACAACCCATGTCCCATGAACTATGTTCCACCATAGGATGATTGTCTTAGATAGACATTAGCTAGTGGATCCACGTAAGCTAGAAGTTCATGGTCTTACCTTGGTAAGTAAGAGACCCATTTTCGGTGTAGGGTAGACACTGGATTCTATGTTATATCTCACATGGTCTCTGTTGCGTCCATTCGCACACGCAAGTGCACGTGGTCGTTCAAGTATTAAAGTAGCTCTTATTAAGAGACGGGTATCGTACCCACAGGGACTCAAGATTAAAATACTTCAATATTTCCAATACTCTCAATTAGAAACAAGTGTTACCAAGATTAACAGAGCGATTGATTTTATAATCTAAAATTTAATTAAAATATTAACTAAAGCGATTCAATTTCAAAAGGGTTTGAACAATGATTGGGTAAAGTCTAGGGTTGCAGCTCACATCAGGAATCATGCATATTATCTTGTTGAACGAATATTAATTACTATCGAATCAATGATCATATGGTTAAATATATGATTATGGTCTCCCGACCTCTAATCTCCTACGATAATAGACAACCTAACTACATCATTTAGCAGGGATAGGCTGGACCAATTAATGGGCATTACTATTTCGTCCTGTCTAATAACCAAGCATAGTTTCTAGGTAATCCCTATCCTAGATACAAATTGACTCTAGACCTTAAGAGAAAATCATGCTCTTTTTGCCCCACATTCTATCCTCTTATCCCTTTCACGACTTCAATTCAGACATGATATTTATTTCAGTGGTGATCAAGCACGAAGTACGAAAAACAAAAACAAAAGATTGATTCATATGATAGTCAATTGCAATCTATAAAACTTCAATAATATACAATCATCCAGTAGCCATAACCTTAGAACTAGGGAAATTAGCCACTCATATTAAGAATCTCGATTATGCAATGTTTAAATATCATAAAGAGATCGAAAATAAAAGAGTTTAGGAATGAACCCTAAGAACAGATGAAAAAGCTCCCAAAGTCGTCGTTCTTCAAAACCCAACAAAAGAATAATTAATAAAATAAAATATGCGTCTATTTATAATTAAGTCAAAACGACCAAAACTGGCACTCCATGGCGCGATGCGGAGCTACTTTTAAAATTCGGTTAATGAAAATCATCTCTTCTCCGTGACCTGAGCACATACGGACCGTTCTGTCTCAAATGCTATTTCATGAACAAACTCAGAAATTCCTCTCTGCGACGCGAAAAGGATACAGACCATTCAGCTTCCACTTCCGTGACCAAGAATAAAATCCCTCTCCGCGATGCGGAGAGGATATGGATCTTCCTTAATCTTCATTTTTTCATTCTTCTTTCTGGTTGCTAATTTACTTGAATCCTTTCATGCTTTCCAATGCTTGTTTTAGTGCTCGTTCCTTCATTTACGCTCACCTACACAAATAATCATGTTGGCTAGTATAAATGAATTTGAATGAGTCGACACTACTATCAATTAATAGAAAATAATTCCGAACTTGGCCAAAATGCGGGTGTTATTTGGTTCTTAGGCATACAAATACGCCTAAGATCAGTCTCTATGTAGGTTAAAGGTAAATCTCCCACAATAATGAACTAAGGTTACCTTTAGAAGTATCTCACGAATGTTTTAAAGATGTTATCTTGCATTGACCATGTTTTATGATTTATGTTTTCTAACCCTTTTACCTCATGATTTAGCTTGGTCATTGCATGTCACGAAAAGTCCTTTTAGCATGATTTCATATCTTTTATGCTTTGCTATCATGCTAGGTACATTCTTTGTATTAACACATACTCTTGCCTACATTCTTTCAAAATGTAGGGTCCGACGCTCCCATTTCGCATCCCCGTGGCTAGAGATCACTTTAGTAGTTTGAGAAGTGGTGACTCCTCATTTTCCGAGAGCCGAACCTTTTATTGCTTATTTTTTTTACTTTTAAGATATTGTATGTGATGTATTGGTTACGTCCTAATCACTCTTGATGTGATAGATGGCTTTGAGACTATTTAGACTTTCGCTTCGATTGTGACAAACTCTTTATGATATGAACTGTCTTTTAAAATCTCTTGATTTTCTATTATCTTGTATGATGTATGCTAAGTGGCTTGTGTAGGGCCTCTTGAAGTCTTATACGACATTTCACGTCTGGGGTCTACTTTGGGTAGTGACAAACTTGGTATTCAGAGCACAAGGTTTAGAAAGGTCCTAGTATGTCTCATAAGCCACACCGAGTAGAGTCTTGTTTATGAGTGTGAAGCGCGCCACATTTATGAATAAAAAACTATGAGATTATTAGGAAACTCCACTTCTTTAATTACTCTAAGTGGTCGATAGAGTGTAACTCTATATGCACTTTCTCCTAGAGTTTATTTATGGTCCCCATGAATCCCCATGAATCCAAGTATGGGTACGACAACATCTAGAGTGAGGGACTTCACTAGAATAAATCCCTAGAGTTTTATGGTTCTAAGGTTGAGGAAGATGCTCAAGAGTTTATTTATGAAGTGTATAAGGTATTGATGATCATGGAGTGACACTGGTGGAAAAGGCGAAATTGACAGCTTATCAACTCAAGGGTGTTGCTCAAGTTTGGTTCAACTAATGGAAGGAAGAGAGGGCGGCTGATACGGGTCCTCTTGATTGGAAAAAGTTTAAGGTTGCTTTCCCCTTGAGATGAGGGAAGCAAAGGTACTTGAATTCATCAACCTTCATCAATGAAACATGAGTGTGAAGGAGTATGGACACCTTGTGGGATTTATTCTTAGAACCGAGTGAGCAAGCGACGATTACCCATGTCCCATAACTATGTTTCACTATAGGTTTTTCTTTGATAGACATTAGTTAGTGGATCCAGTTTAGCTCAACTTTATGGTTCTTACCTTGTCAAGTATGGACATCTCTTTTTGGTGTGAGATAGACACCAGATTTCATGTAATAGATCACATGGTCTATGCCGGTTAAAGTAAAACTTCCCACAATAAAGAACTAAGGTTACTTACTTAAGTATCTCACAAGTGTTTTATAAGATGTTTAGCTTGTATTGACCATGATTATGACTTATGTTTTCTAACACATTATTTTATGATTTAGCTTGGTCATTACATGTCATATAAAGTCCTTTTTAGAATGATTTCATAACTCTTATGCATTGTTATCATACTTGGTGAGTCCTCATGAACCGAGGCCAAGATTCTTTTATCGCTTTCATGTCATTATCGTTTTTAGATTTTGTATGTGATGTATGGGTTACGTCCAATCACTTTCTCTATGATGTAATAGATGACTTTGAGACTTACGTTTAGACTTCCGGTTTTGTCAAAATCTTTTATATGAAATGCTACTTTTAAATTATTTACTTCTATTATATTGTATGATTTATGCTAAGTGGCTTGTGTAGGGCCTTTCGGAGTTCTATACACCATGTTACACCTAGGATCTGCTTTGGTGGCGTGACAATGGGGTTGATGAACGGGGTGTTCCGATCGTATTTGGATTATTTTGTGATAGTATTCATTGATGTCATCTTGGTGTAATCCAAGACCAAGGAGGACTATGTTCGGCACTTGAGGAATTTGTTTCAGAGATTTAGGGAAGATAAATTGTATGCAAAATTCTCAAAGTGCGAGTTTTGACTTGATTCTATTGCATTCTTGGGACACGTGGTGTCCAAAAAGGGTATCCGAGTGGATCCAACAAGATTGAGGAAGTTCAAGGTTGGACCAGGCCTACTTCAGTTACTAAGATTCAAAGTTTTATGGAACTTGGAGGATATTACAAGCAATTTATTCAGAGCTTCCCCACTATTGCATCTTCTTTAACTAGATTGACTCGATAGAGTGTAAGCTTCCAGTAGTCTAATGAGTGTGTGGAGAGCTTTCAAAAACTCAAGATCATGTTCACTTTGGCTCCTGTGTTGACTTTAACCCAGAAGGGTGTGAACTTTACCGTTTACTATGATGTTTCTAGAGTTATGTTAGGTGGTGTTCTGATGAAAATATGGAAGGTAATCGCCTATGCTTCTAGAAAGTTGAAGACCCGCGAAAAGAACTACCCTACTCATGATTTAGAGTTAGCAGTTGTACTGTTAGTGCTTAAGATATGAAGGCATTATCATTATGGTGTGCTTTGTGAGGTCTTCACGGATCATCGGAGTCTTCAACAGATTTTCAGTTAGAGGAACCTGAACTTGAGGCAACGCAGATGGCTTGAATTGTTGAAGGACTATGATATCACCATCTTGTATAATCCCGAGAAGGCCAATGTGGTAGCCGATGCTTTGAGTATGAAGACTTCTAGTAAGTGGAGTCTTACCACTATTAGTGTTGATGACAGACCATTGACTAGGGATTTTTAAAGGTTAGCTAACAGTCTCTTCTGGTTATAAATTTATGAGAAGAGTGGTAGTTTGATTGCTTTTATGGAGGCCCATTCTTCCTTAGTTAAGAAGATCCGCGAGCACTTGTTTGATGATGAGAAGTTGTGTCTCATTCGAGATAAAGTGATGAGAGGGGAATCCAAGGATGTTTTCCTTGATTTTGATTATGTTTTGGGGATCGTAGGGAGGATTTTTGTGCCTAAGGTAGGGGAGTCGATTAGATTGATTCTCTAAGAGGCAAATTGTTATTGATATTCCATCTATCCGGGGAGAGACGAAGATATATCATGATTTGAGCCAACATTACTGGGGTGTGGCATGAAAAAGGATATTGAAGACTCTGTTTCTAGGTGCTTGAATTACCAATAGGTCAAGTGTGAGCATAAGCAGCCAAGAGGTGTATCTTAGAGCATGTCTATTCCTACTTGGAAGTGAGAGCATATTACTATGGATTTTTTTGTGGGTTTGCCTACCACCGTGGGTTGGTATGACTCCATTCGGGTGGTTGTTGAATGGCTGATCAAGTCTGCCCATTTCATTCTAGTTTTGGTGAAGTATATGGTGGAGAAGTTAGCCCAGCTGTATATCAGTTAGAATGTGCAACTACACGAATTCCCTATTTCCATTTTATGTGATCGAGGTTCTTTGTTTACTTCCAATTTCTGGAAGGCCTTACCACATGATTTAGGTACTCGTTCAGATATGAGTACGACCTTCCATCCTCAAACTGACAGGCAATTCGAGTGGACTATTCAAGTGTTAGAGGATATGCTCCGTGCATATGTGATTGGCTTTGGTACTAGATGGGATCATCATTTTCCCTTAGTAGATTTTGCCTACAATAACAGTTGTCACTCTAGTATTCAAATGCCCCCATTTGAGGCGTTGTATGGTAAATGGTGTAGATCTCCAATTGGTTTGTTTGATTCGGGTAAGATGGACTCTTTAGATATAGATTTGCTTAGAGAAGCTATGGAGCGGGTCCGTATGATTCAGGGTAGACCGTTGACATTCCAGAGCCAATAGAAGAGTTATGCACACCGTATAGTTCAAGCCCTAGTGTTATGGAGGGTGATCATGTTTGACTTTGAGTGTCACCCATGAAGCGTGTGATAAAGTTCGAAAAGAAGGGAAAGCTTAGCCTTAGATTCATTGGACCTTTTGAGATTTTGAGTCGAGTGGGAAATGTGGCCTATAAGTTGTCTTTTCCCCCCCTCTTGTCAGCTGTGCATCCTATGTTTCATGTCTCCATGCTTTGGAAGTACGTGTGGGATGAGTCCCATGTGCTTTCGCTTGATTCGGTAGTGTTGGGTCCAAACTTGTCATATAGGGAGGAGCCTATAACCATCTTGGATAGGCAGGTCCGAAAGCGTAGGAACAAGGATATTACTGATATGCTCAAATTACACCTCCCTAAAGAAGTATAAGCGATCGTTATCAAGTAAAGAACCCAACTTGTAGGTTGGGGTCGATCCCACGAGGAATATGGTTTAGACTTTAACTTTAACTCACTATTATATTCGTTTAACCAAATTATTTTTGAGAAAAGTAAACAGGGGGGATTTTGTAATCAAGTAACAAATTATTATGCTTAACTAACAAGTAGACAAGATTCAACTTTGTTGTATCAATATAAGAAAGAAACTAAGGCATATGTGTTCCCCATAAATTCTTAACCCGGTAATCCTAATAATAGTAATCATTTCCTAGTGTTTTACATGCAAAGTTAGTAAGTTATGTATCCCTAAGTGATTGGTCCTCCAAATAGGGAATTTCATTATGCACCTTGGTCCGACTATGAGTGTATGTCTTACTAACCCTTACCTTTACCTCAGATTAGTCATCACATCAATGTATGGCTTAGTTTTCACCCTCACTCCAATTGACATTAGACTATTAGATAGCATCCACTAAATCTCTATTGTTAATTCTTTTCTCATTCACTACTTCCTTGGTTCGGCAAGTAGAAATGAGGCGGGTTCTAACGTTTGCAACCGTTAAAAAGACTTCAAGGGAAAGAATTAACAATGCATGCATGGACACTATTCAAGAATTACTAAATTATTATTGATACTTTGTTAATTGCTCATGGTTCCCACAACCCTAGTTGTGGATTTAGCTACTCATTCTTGAAAGAGCACAATTCATAATTGGGTAAAAGAACTCACGAACTTACAAGAAGAATTGATGAAATCCGAAATTCAAAGATAAAATCTTATAAAACAAAATCCGGAAAATTAATTGCTAAGAGTTTGCAACTAAATTCCCAAAACTAAAACCTTACAATAATGTCTAACTCCCCAAAATGAGGTTTATAACTCATATTTATAGAAAACAAGTCCTAAATTAAAAGGAAACATAATAAGGAAATAAGCTGTGTGGACGCAGTTCGAATCGACGTTTCGACCCACGAATGGTGGGTCGACCTACTGTCCGTGGATCCCTTTCGTGGATCAACACTTGGACAATTTCATCAGGTACTAGAACCTTCAACTTTCAAACCATCCTTGACGGATGTGCAGGATGGACCGTACATTGACCTACGGTGTTGATGTTTGCGTAATCAAGGACACAACTTTCAATGCAAGTGTCTACGATTGTGCAATAGTATAATAACCCAATGAAGAGTTGGGATCGTCCTAAGAGAGTGATTATGAGAATTTATAGAAAAATAAAATTTCGTTCTAACTAGTCGTAGCTAAAGATATTAACGAGTAAAAACATTGTAAATTAAAGAGGGGGGTGGGTGGGTATACAAGAGTGTCAATTAACGATGGGGTTTTTTGTCACTAGTAAGTAAAACAACAAAATAAACAAAGGTTTCTAAATAATAAGAGGGGATCCTTGGGATGTGACGGGAATACAGGTTAATCTAGATTATTGGGTACATGCTTTCAATAGAAGATTCATAGAATAATTGTGACTAGGCTAGACTTTAAAGGGGATAAGCTCTCTCTCGAGCAACTTACCCTATTTCAAATGCGTTCCTCTCAGACACCCATTTGCCACGTGAAGACCAACCTCCACCTTAACCCACTCACTCTCTTGAGCTGAGTATGTGGAT
>NW_006238970.1:2007645-2050294 GCF_000226075.1 Solanum tuberosum | reverse complement strand
TGAAGAATCCAAAAGACCCAAGTCCAAATCCTTGGAGATGAAACCCTCTTTTTCTTCAAGTATTCAAAACCCTCTCAAACTCAGAGCAAAAATATCCAAAAGTACTACTCTATGTAAAAATTATAATAATGGTACCTCACCTTAAACTAAAACTCTAACTAGTATTTATAGTTATCACAGATTTGTGTTGTCAGCGGATCAATTCGGCGTCGTTAGTCGGAATCGCCGATCAACTCGGCGATTAGCCCTTCGGTGTAGTTCATCGCCGTCTTGCACCAGCCTTCAGCATCGTCGTGCTCTGGGTCATTGGGCGACATGGTACTGCTTCGCGGAACTTCTCGGCAATGCGCCGACTACTCTCTTTTTCCGCCGACTTGATCCTTTCCTTCAGGTTTCAGCACACTAGAACAAAAGGTGAAGTAAGACCCTTCGGCGATTCGCCAAGTGGACTCGACGATCCTCAATCCTTCATTTCTTCGTTCTTTTCAGCCCTTTCATTCCTTTTTGTGACGTAGTGTCCATGTTTTCCTTACAACTTCAAATACCTGAAAGTTGGAGGTTTTCATCAGATATTGAGATAAAATAAACATTTGAGGACACAATTTCTATTAAAATATACCCCTAGATGAGTCCAATTTGTGGACTCATCAACACCCCCAACTTAAACTTTTGCTTGTTCTCAAGCAAACTTAAGTTCTGTCGTTCAAAAAGGGTGTCTCAAACAGTGATACACAAGACTCAATCATGAATGCACACAACAAGACTCAATTTACTTATGCAAAAGATCAATTGTGTACTCAAAGATTCAAGTTGTGACACACCATTACCAAAGATTCTCAAACTCGCAATACTTGCTTCAAATGCAAGTTCAAGCTCAACAAAAGCCTTCGAATGCCCTCACACAAATGATGATTCCATTTTCACACGCAAAAGTATAATCAATTTAAAGTTCAGGAATCAGATACAACGCTCACACTCACAAAGATGAACATAATGCATGCTTTCACCCATAGGTTTGCCCGTATTTTCCAATTAACATTTGTTTCGACTTTCTCAAGATCACAAAGGTCTTTTCACGGCTTGTAACAGAGCTGAGTGTAAATGTATGATCATTTTAGGCTCAGTGACTTTCATCCTCATGAAATGTGGTGCTCACAACACTTCCTTTCTTTTTTCTTCATCATTTTGTTTAGTGCTCATAAGTCATCCTATTATTTACTTTCCCATGGTGTGTTGGAAACCCCATTTATTTTGTACTTTATTCCACCTCTTTCTTTTCATTCTTTTTCTTTTTCTTTTCTCTTTTTTTATATGGAGGGGTTCCATTTTTCTCAAAAACCGTCGGTAAGAGGAGACTTTCCTTGCACTTCTTGACTTGCCCCTATCTTTTCACCACACCCCCCAACTTAGGCTTTTTGGCCTAAGTTGGCTATTCAACTAACCACAACTTCATGAGGATTATGGGTGATGGATTAAGAAAAGTCTAGTTTTCATCAAGTTTCTTCCAAAGAAAGGTAAGGCTCAAGGGGTGTTCAAGAGAGAATCACACGCTTACAAGGTGGGTCACAAAAATAGGTATATGTTAAATTGGTTCACACTCTTCGAAGTTGCCTAAGATCATATCAAGAGAAAGTCTTACTTAGTCAATCGGACCAACAGGGAAAATTCTATGTGTTGTCATGCATGGTTCCAGGTAAGATTATCACACAAGGCATCAACACTTAAGTCAAACAAGACTCCACACTTTCGCTAGTGTGCAACGGTCATCACAAGAGAATCGATTTGATAATTGGCTAATCACAACGAAATGCCAAGAGTTCACATATGGTCTATACAACTTCATTTGGCCTCGTCGTAGTCGTACATTCATGTTTGTTGTAAGAACTATTCAAGTCATCGGTATTGATTGAAATCAAGACTCAAATTTTTGCAAAAGAACAGCCACATTCAACACACGAGGGGCGGCAAAAAAATGTGTGAAAAATTTTAAATTTTTCGAAAGGCTCAAAATCGTTGTGCAATGTAAAATAAAAGGAGCCACAGGCTCAAACATCCACAGAAAAGCAGTATTAACATAATTTAAAATTGAACAACCAAAATATGAACACAAAATACGAACATCAAATAACACACAAAGGTGTGGGCCTCACCCCACCACAAACAAAAAGCAATTTGTCATCAAATGCAAATGACACAGAAGTTGAAATGTAAAATAACAAAAGACAGAGAGATAAGTAAAGTGGGGATCCTGGCTAATCGGTCGCTTCATCTTTCTGAGCATCAGTACCCGGAGTGACCTCCAAAAAGACCAACTTCATTGGATCCAGCAGCGGGAGCCTTTGCCAAGGACGCCTGCACAACAACATCTATCATGATTTCTTCAGTCTCGGCTATGTCGTCCGCTGCAGCTTCCTCAAACATATCTTCGTCAGTCTCTGCCTCTGATTCAGGATCGGCTATATGCTCCATTCCATCTCCATGTCCTGCGGTAGTCTGAGGCATTTCGGGCACATCTGGAATTTCGACTGTTCCAAAGATCATGGATATATCGGTGGACTTTAGGTAGTCCACATCTTTCTTCAGCTCTTCAATGACGACCTTTAAGGCTATTACTTCCTCTGTGGCTCCTTGATCGTCTCACATACTACTATCCTGGCCTCTAGAGCATCAATAATGGTGCTAAGTGGTCTCACAACATCATCAAGGGCAGCCTGAATAATGCCTGGAATGGAGCTTTCTATGTTGGCAGCCCGACAATTAGTAGATTGGGCAAGTTGTCCAATTCGGATCAATGATGCCTGAGTGATCGGCTCACAAGAGGCAACAACAGCCGTAGGTCTGGGTGGTAACGAAGTAGTAGAGGGACCTGAAGGGTCAGCAGGAGTGGTAATGACATCAGATATACCTGAATGCCCTGGGGCCGAAGTAGGCAAAGATGTCTCTGCAGGTATAGATCTAGTGGCCACAACTTCCTTCTGTTTCTTTTCCGCTTGGTACTTAAGATATTCGACTTAGATCTTTCTGATGTTGGTGGAGGTAGTGGCAACCAATTCCACATCCTTTTATTCATCTCTAGGCACCCGAGCTCTTTTGCACAATGCAATGATTACTATTGGGAAAGGGAGAGGTGTCTAGCTATGCTTTGCACGCATATGGATCTCATAAGCAATGATTATCCCTAGATTTCTCCTGGTTTTCTCTATGATGCATCCAAGACAGGCTGCCTTGGCAAGGCGAATGATTGATTCATTCTGTGATGGCATAATTGTGCTGCTGATGAACCCGAACCAGTATCTTGCAGCTACGCTCAAATCTTTCTTTTCAATCGAAACACATTCTGTTGACCATTTTGGAGCATTATCATCTGAGATTAGTAGAGCTAACCACCTTTTCATCGCATTTAGCTTTTTTGTTCTGATCAAGTGTTCGCAGTGATCATCAATTTTATTGAACATACCCAAGGCTGTGTTGATAGCCTTACTGTCACAAGCTACCTTCCTTCATCTGACAACCACGTAGTCAACTGATTTGAAGGACGACACTAGCCTTTTCCGTCGAGGTACCAATGCGCTGTATGCATTATAAAATTCTCTGACCCAGCTTGTGAAGATTTGGAACTTGTGATATTTCAGGCACTCTATTTTCTCGGGATACCTATCGATCACCCTATCTATGGACAACCGTTTTTCCTCAATGATCATTCTTAACCCCTCAGACTTTAATCTATTTGTTGATTTAGGTGGGGGGGCTTGTACTGGAGGTGCCAGTACTATAGCCTGCTCTGGAACTGGAGGAGTCAGAGTGGTGGATCGAGGATTTCTGATCCGAGATGGATTGTTTAGTTGTTTAGATCGCAACTCATTCCTCTGTGCCTCCATCAGTTCATCTTCATCTGAACCCATACTCTCACTCTCATATGTTGTTGGGTCATTGGTGTAAAAACCAATATTGTTGGAGCTTGCATCTGATAGCTCAACGGTTTTGTCCTTGCCCTTGCCTTTCCCACCGGTTGTGGAAAGTTTAGTGGCCTTGTTCCTGGATGCAATTGCATCCTCATTGAGTGTGCTCCCTTTTTATTTGCCTCTTGGTGGTGTGTTGCCACATGCTTTGTTAGGTTTAGTCATATCTGCAAAAGATTGGGAAGAGTTCGGAGAAAGATCAAGTAGAAGCACATGCAATCTTCTACAGGAAAACTCGCCAAGAGGACTCGGCGAATCGCCGAACCTCTTTGGTGAGCTAACTCGGACTCGCCGAAAGGGTTTGCTTCAAATCATAGCAAGACGACGATGAGACGGTACTTTTCGGCGAATCGCCGACCACTTTCGGCGGAAAGTTACAGTGCATAATGGTCTAAGTGGTGCAAATAAATAGCGATAAAGAGTACTTTTGGTGATTCGTCGAGTGCCTTCGGCGAAGGAAGGCATCTCGCCGAAAGTTACAGACTTAAACCACAAACTTTATAGGAAATTAAATGCGAGATGAAGAAAATAGGCAAACCGCCGAGTGATTCGGCGAGTTTGACTCAGCTCGCCAAATGACCCAATGTTCCCATTTTCAATTCTCCTTCTCGAATTCAATCCCGCAAACCCCAAAAACAGAATCAAAGCATGCACTAAGGAAATTCAAACAAGACCCCTACTACCCATTGACACGCGATACTCAGATTTCTCTCGGTTTTGCCAACTTTGGCCATTTTGATGATCATTCGGCGTCGTTAGTCGGAATCGCCGATCAACTCGGCGATTAGCCCTTCCATGTAGTTCATCGCCGTCATAGACCAGCCTTCAGCATCGGCGTGCTCTGGGTCATTGGGCGACATGGTACTGCTTCGTGGAGCTTCTCGGTGATGCGCCGACTGCTCCCTTTTTCCGCCGACTTGAACCTTTCCTTCAGGGCTCAGCACACTGGAACAAAAAGCAAAGTAAGACCCTTCAGTGATTCGCCAAGTGGACTCAGCGTTCCTCAGGCCTTCGTTTCTTCGTTCTTTTTCAGCCTTTTCAATTTTTTTTGTGACGTAGTGTCCATGCTTTCCTTAAAACATCAAATACCTGAAACTTGGAGGTTTTCATCAGATATTGAGATAAAATAAGCATTTGACGACATAATTTCTATTAAAATTTAACCCTAGATCAGTTCAATTTGTGGACTTATTAGGTGTCGCGACCCAGGGGTACACCCTTGATGTAATATGGCGTACTTGACCTTGAAGGGGTCTCATACAAGTCCTTAGCATATAATAACATAGAATAATAGAAAAGTACGGAAATTTTAAAACTTTATCCATACAATCGAAGTCTGTATAAAACGCAAGCGGAAGTCTTACTACACTTTGACTCAAACCATCTAATACAACTTTTGAAATAAACTCTTGGGATATAGCCCATACAATAGTCTCAAAACATGAAAATAAATGACATAATGTAAATATTGGCTTTGTCCTCGAAGTTATGAGGACTCACCAAATCTTCAACTCCTTTGCTCCTTTGCTCATTTGAAATCTAGCCTCAAGATAGGAACTCAATGTCACCAAACCCTACATTTGATAAGAATGTAGGCAAGAGTATGCGTTAGTACAAAATGTACTAAATATATTAGCTAGCATAGCATCATAAGAGTATAACATAAGGATTAATCAATATAAGACATAATCCATAAGCATAAGAAATACTTCATGAAACATAAACTATAAGCAGAAGAGACAATATCATAATCATAAGAAAAGTCTCAATTATAAGCATCATATAAGCATTATTCCACCCTTAGTATTTCATATCATAAAAAAACTACTTCTCAAATAACCTTAAAGCATACTTGTGCAATGCATGAATAAGACCCCATAATCCTATCCAAGCTAAGTATCCTTTTTTGGTCATCATTAACATGGTCTTATTACATAGTCAAGTCTTAGGCTTTCATATGTAGCTTCAAGCCATACTTGTGCAATGCATGAATGGCATCCCATAATACCATTCATACTAAGTACCACTTTTTGTCCATCATACTATTCACCCTAGGATCTCATCCTTTAACTTAACTCTCATACCGAATGGAATCTCTCACCTTTAGCCAATACTAACAAGGAAGGCAACTCTAGAACAACCCTATCTAAACATACCTCATATAAGAGAACACTTTCTTGAATAGCCTTAAGTCATACTTGTGCAATGCATGAATAGCATCCCATAATACCATTCATACTAAATATCACCTTTAGGTCCTCATACTCATACTTCTTAGTTGGAAACTAGTCCCTTTCATTAGACCTTAGAACACTATGAGGTACTTCCTTTCATTATTAGGTTAAACCTTATGAGACACTTCTTTAAGAATGTCTAAGTTCATTATTAAGATGGACCCTATGAGATATTTTCTCTAGCATGTCTAAATCCATTAATGCTTTCGAACACTTAGAGATAATTCCTCAAGCATGTCTTAGTTCATTGGATATGGAGATTGCTACTAGAAACCTTAACTTCACTATGTGAAGGTTTCCATCTCATGAGACCTAACTTTGGGAAAACCCACATTCTACTACGTAAGAGTTCCCCCATTAACTTGGATAGTCCTAACATCAACTATGTGTGGTTCTCTTTTTAACTTGGAACCCGAACCCTACCTTGTGTGACACTCCATCTCATTGTCAATATACACTTGGGGTCAAGCATACACACCAAGATTTACTATTAAGCCTTGATTAACATTCATGTCTCATTGAAGAATGTCCTTGACAATCAATCCATGTTCAAGTGATTCTATCACTTCATACATTCAAGTATTTATAAGGTAGATTAGGTGTGTATAGGCCTTTCACCAAAATTCTACCTATTAGACTTCTATTCATCACATTAACTTTACTCTCAAATCCCTAGTGATTAAACATTCATGATTACCATCCCTTCTCTCAAAGATTTACTTCTTTCAATCATCATACAAACCTAGATTTCAAGGCATTCCAATCACATTCTTCATTGTCAAGTGATTCTAGTCATAATTCATCATAAAGGTTCAATTCTCAAGCTCTACTAATCATGATCAATCACATATACTATAATCTAAATCAATTCATTTATATTTGATTTTAATCTTGAAAAATTACCATTCATAACATCAATTCTAGAAGATTAACTCTAAGTCTTCAATTTCCCTCTTTAAGACACAAACCCACATTACTTTGATTTCATCAATTTAGACTTAGGGTTGGCCATGGAAACACATAATATCATCAATAAATCATGATTCAATACTAAAACAATCATATATAATTATTATCCACTCAATTGAAATCATACTTCAACACTACCCACAACATTGGAAGAAACCCTAGCTAGAATTGGAGATTTTCTTCTCAATTTGGGGGAAATCTAGGGGGCTCTATGGGTGGAAGAACCCATAGATGAATAAGCTAATATACCTTGAATCAAAGCCCTCACAAAATCTTTCAATAATGGAAGAATTCTGCCCTAGCTTCCTTCTTCTTATTCTTCTTCTTCTCCTCCTCCTCCTCCTCCTCCTCCTTCTCCTTCTCCTTCTCTTTCTCCTTCTCCTTCTTCTTCTTCTTCTTCTTCTTCTTCTTCTTCTTCTTCTTCTTCTTCTTCTTCTTCTTCTTCTTCTTCTTCTTCTTCTTCTTCTTCTTCTTCTTCTTCTTCTTCTTCTTCTCCTTCTTCTCCTTCTTCTCCTTCTTATTCTTCTTCTTCTTCTTCTACTCCTCCTCCTCCTTCTTCTTCTTCTCCTCCTTCTTCTTCTTCTTCTTCTCCTTCTCCTTATCCTTCTCCTCATTCTCCTCCTTCTCCTCCTCTTCCTTCTCCTCTTTCTCCTTCTTCTTCTTCTTCTGCTCCTCCTCCTCCTTGTTCTTCTTCTTCTTCTTCTTCTTCTTCTTCTTCTTCTTCTTCTTCTTCTTCTTCTTCTTCTTCTTCTTCTTCTTCTTCTTCTTCTTCTTCTTCTTCTTCTTCTTCTTCTTCTTCTTCTTCTTCTTCTTCTTCTTCTTCTTCTTCTTCTAGAGAGAGAATATTTGAGAGGGAATTTGGGTTCTTTGGGGATTTAGAAATTGTGTCTAGGATCAATGTATTTTGGGGTCTATTAAACTTATATAAGGGGGTCTAATTACTAATAAACCATCCCCACTTAACCCCTAATTAATAAGGAATTAACCCCCAAGTCCCTAACTTAAACTACTTTAAGGAACATGCTTCCCAACCCATGAGACCCCAACCCATGGACCGTGGGTGGGTCTACGGGGAGTGCTGCACACTCGTAGGTGGAGTACTGGGTCTTAGCATGCAGGGGAAATAGGGGCCCTGACCCACGACCCCTTCCCACGGGGTGTGGGTCCATCTACTGTCCGTAGATTCCCTTCGTGGGAGGGCTGTTTTTTGACAGCCTTTGGGGATGTTTTAGCGTCCTCCTCAAGGACCCCTTGGTTGGTCCTTGGGGAATCGAACCTTGACGCCCTAACCCTTAAACCCTCATTCTAAGTTCGGGAAGTCATTTTACGAGCTTAACCCTCAAATCAAACTCTAAAACTCTTACAGAAGGCTCTAGAACTTTCTAGTTTAGCTTGCTAGTTTCTGGGGCATTACAATATCTCCCCCTTGGGAACATTCTTCCTAGAATGACATTTCTAAACACTTTTTAAAGGAAACGACTCTTGACTAGCAGCCCATCATGCATGCAACTCATCTAAATGCACATGAACAAAATAAGAGAACTTCAATTACAAGCTAAACATACTCAATGCAACTCAAGGGAGTAGGAACTACATCTAACAACCCATAATGCATGAAATTCTATATCTACTCATACTCAAGGAGGGACTACCATCTGCTAACTAAAACATCCTCAATCATACACTCATGGAGCCTAAATGAATTTTTACTCTCAAAAAAACATTTTATTCAAGGAGGAATCTTTCAACTCCAAACTAAGGCATGCTCATATATTACTCTCATGAAGTCATTTATGCAACTCATAATCAATGCTCTTCAACATGAGGAAAACAATGCACATAAGTCAATTTCTATCAAGACCTAAGCTTCATGAACATGCATATAAGGAAATCATGGTAACACATAAACACACAGTACCTTACTATTTAGGCACACCATCTCCCCCTTGGAAGAAAGCCTAAATGGACTTTCTAAGCATCATTCCTACTAAAGGCAACTTCAAGGTCTAACATATCAAGTCACAAAAGACCAAACAATACCGGAATCTTAATAAAGCATGAAACATATACCAGTAGTCACATTAGAAGGTCATTCTTGATCATTTTTGGCTTGGAGGACAAAGAACCTATTCTTCTTTTGGGCTCTCTCATACGGACCACTAGGAGCAACTTGCTTATCCTCCCTTCCCTTGGCCTTAAGCACCGGGCATTCCCTCATTTTGTGCCCACTCTTTCCACACCCATAACAACCATCCATGCCAGCTAGGCACTTACCATAATGATTCCTTCCACACTTTGTGCCACTACTTTTCTCTTGGTTAACCCTATGGGTATAAGGGGAAGCTTGACCGGAATACCATTGTTTAGACTTAGGCCTACCTTGTCCATCAGACTTAGCATTAGAAAAGTTCCCCTCGTTGGTCCTAGCTCTCTTCATCTCCCTATTCTTTTTCCTAAGTTTTGACTCCTCAATTTGTTGGGCATACACCATAAGCCTAGAGATATCCATATTTTCCACAAGCATTGCCGTACAACGTTCTTCTTAAACCAATTCGGACACACCCGTCAAAAACCTACTCATTATATCCCTCAGATTTGCTACCATAGATGGAGCATACTTAGACATTAGAGTAAATTTCAAGGTATACTTCTTAACACTCATGCTACCTTGCTTAAGGTTGATAAACTCTTCCACCTTGGCTTCCCTCAACTCCCGGGAAAAGAACCTATCAAGAAATGCTAGTTTGAACACTTCCTACTCTATTGAGCCCACTTCCACTGGCCTAGTATTTTTCCATTGTTCATACCATATTTGAGCAACATCCTTCAATTGGTAAGCGGCTAGTTCCGCTTTTTCTACCGAAGTCACTCCCATGATGGCAAGTACTTTATAAACCTCACTATAAGCCCATTAGGATCCTCTTCCACTTTTGAGCCACTAAACTTCGGAGGATTCATCCTCAAAAACTCTCTCACTCTAGAAGCAGCCATCCCCCTTATTGGGTTTGCCGAAGCTACCACATCCCTATTCACTTGTGCCATCAAAGCTGGGCCAATATTTGGAAAGCCGACCTAATCTTCGCATTCGACATATCCAGAGAATCAAATGGAGCTTGGGGAGGAGCTTGTGGTGGAACTTGGAGAGGAATCTCTTGCTCCTCATTGCCTTCCTCACCTCTCCTAGCATTAGCCATACCCTGAAAATCAACTGGCACAAATTAGAAGAAGGACCTACTAAAACTAAACTCTATGGCAAGACTTAGAGAATGAAGAAATGAGATTTCCTAAACATCCGATAGCCTCATATTCATAAATGTGGTGCGCTTCACATTTATGAACAAGACTCTACTAGATGTGGTTTGAGACAATCCTAGAACCATTCTAAACCTTGTGCTCTGATTACCATGTTTGTAACGACCCAGGGGTACACCCTAGATGTAACATGACGTACTTGACCTCGAAGGGGTCTCATACAAGTCCTTAGCATATCATAACATAGAATAATAGAAAAGTACGGAAATTTTAAAACTTTATCCATACAATCAAAGTCTTTATGAAATGCAAGCGGAAGTCTTACTACACTTTGACTCAAACCATCTGATACAACTTTTGAAATAAACTCTTGGGATATAGCCCATACAATAGTCTCAAAACATGAAAATAAAAGACATAATGGAAATATTGGCTTTGTCCTCGAAGCTATGAGGACTCACCAAATCTTCAACTCCTTTGCTCCTTAGAAATCTAGCCTAAAGATAGGAACTCAATGTCACCGAACCCTACATTTGATAAGAATGTAGGCAAGAGTATGCGTTAGTACAAAATGTACTAAATATATTAGCTAGCATAGCATCATAATAGTATAACATAAGGGTTAGTCAATATAAGACATAATCCATAAGCATAAGAAATACTTCATGAAACATAAACTATAAGCAGAAGAGACAATATCATAATCATAAGAAAAGTCTCAATTATAAGCATCATATAAGCATTATTCCACCCTTAGTATTTCATATCATAAAAGAACTACCTCTCAAATAACCTTAAATCATACTTATGCAATGCATAAATAAGACCCCATAATCCTATCCAAGCTAAGTATCCCTTTTTGGTCATGATTAACATGGTCTTATTACATAAGTCATACTTGTGCAATGCATGAATGGCATCCTATAATACCATTCATACTAAGTATCACCTTTTGGTCCTCATACTCATACTTCATAGTTGGAAACTAGTTCTTTTCTTTAGACCTTAGAACACTATGAGGTACTTCCTTAAGCACATCTTAGTTCATTATTATGTTAAACCCTATGAGACACTTCTTTAAACATGTTTAAGTTCATTATTAAGATGCAACCTGTGAGATATTTTCTCAAGCATGTCTAAGTCCATTAATGCTTTCGTACACTTAGAGATACTTCTTCAAGCATGTCTTAGTTCATTAGATATGGAGATTGCTACTAGAAACCTTAACTTCACTGTGTGAAGGTTTCCATATCATGAGACCTAACTTTGGGAAAACCCATACCCTACTACGCAAGAGTTCCCCTATTAACTTGGATAGTTCTCACATCAAATAGGTGTGGTTCTCCTTTCTACTTGGAGCCCGGGCCCTACCTTGTGTGACACTCCATCTCATTGTCAATATCCACTTGGGGCCAAGCATACACACCAAGATTTACTATTAAGCGTTGCTTAACAATCATGTCTCATGGAAGAATGTCCTTGACAAATAATCTATGTTCAAGCGGTTCTATCACTTCATACATTCAAGTATTTATAAGGTAGGTTAGGTGAGTATAGGCCTTTCACCAAAATTCTACCTATTAGACTTCTATTCATCACATTAACTTTACTCTCAAATCACTAGTGACTCAACATTCATGACTACTAGCCCTTCTCTCAGAGCTTTACTTCTTACAATCATCATACACACCTATATTTCAAGGTATTCTAATCACATTTTTCATTGTCAAGTGATTCTAGTCATAATTCATCATAAAGGTTTAATTCTCAAGCTCTACTAATCATGATCAATCACATATACTATAATCTAAATCAATTCATTTATATTTGATTTTAATCTTGAACAATTACCATTCATAACGTAAATTCTAGAAGATCAACTCTAAGTCTTCAATTTCCCTCTTTAAGGCACAAACCCACATTACTTTGATTTCATCAATTTGGACTTAGGGTTGGCCATGGAAACACATAATATCATCAATAAATCATGATTCAATACTAAAACAATCATATATAATTATTATCCACTCAATTGAAATCATACTTCAACACTACCCACAACATAGGAAGAAACCGTAGCTAGAATTGGGGATTTTCTTCTCAACTTGGGGGAAATCTAGGGGGCGCTATGGGTGGAAGAACACATAGATGAATAAGCTAACATACCTTGATTCAAAGCCATCACAAAATCTTTCAACAATGGAAGAATTCTTCCTTAGCTTCCTTCTCTTCTTCTTCTTCTTCTTCACTTTCTAGAGAGAGAATATTTGAGAGGGAATTTTGGTTCTTTGGGGATTTAGAAATTGTGTCTAGGATCAATGTATTTAGGGGTATATTAGACTTATATAGGGGGTATAATTACTAATAAACCTTCCCCACTTAACCCCTAATTAATAAGGAATTAACCCCCAAGAGGGAATTTGGTTCTTTGGGGATTTAGAAATTGTGTCTAGGATCAATGTATTTAGGAGTCTATTAGACTTATACAGGGGGGTCTAATTACTAATAAAACTTCCCCACTTAACCCCTAATTAATAAGGAATTAACCCCCAAGTCCCTAACTTAAACTACTTTATGGAACATGCTGCCCAACCCACGAGACCCCGACTCATGAACCGTGGGTGGGTCTACGGGGAGTGCTGCACACTCGTAGGTTGAGTACTGGGGCTTAGCATGTAGGGGAACTAGGGGCCTTGACCCACGACCCCTTCCCACGGGGCATGGGTCCATCTACTATCCGTAGATGCCCTTCGTGGGAGGGCTATTTTTTTTATAGCTTTTGGGGATGTTTTGGGGTCCTCCTCAAGGGCCCCTTGGTTGGTCCTTGGGGAGTCGTACCTTGACCCCCTAACCCTAAAACCCTCACTCTAAGTTTGGGAAGTCATTTTACGAGCTTAAACCTCATACGAAACTCTAAAACTCTCACACAAAGCTCTAGAATTCTCTAGTTTAGCTTGCTAGTTTCTGGGGCATTACATACGATCCGTCGTCTTGCTCCGTGTTCCAGACTTGTCAGACTTCCCTGAAGCTCCACCTACAATGCCTCTCTCACGATCCATGGAGTGGTCTATGGTCCGTCCTGGTACTTCGTAGGTTGATTACTGAAACTCATCTCTTCAGACCAGGATCTACGACTGACCACCCACGGCCCGACGTTGGACCTACGGTTCGTGGGTGGCTCCGTTGGTGGCCACTTCTTCACTTTTCAGCTCACATCTTCATCAATCCGCATCCAAGCCTATTTCCTGCAGACATTATACACAAAACATTAAATCTAGGAAAAAATAGCCCTAGACGCACACAAACTCTAAGTGAAACGCATAAAAAATACCCTAAACTCACGGTATATCAACACCCTCAAATTAAACCTGTTGTTTGTCTTCATGCGACACACTAAAACTCTAAACGACACTTAGGTAGAAGCAAACATCCAAACTCAAGCAATCACATGGCTTTCTAACTCAATTCCATCACATTAGTGCAAATATTTTCATCTAGACTCAACAAGCTAACTCACGCGGATCAAAACATGACATAGATTGACCAATATACACCACAACATACACTTTTCACAATCACCAAGGCACTAACTCTCCAACAATGTAACTAATGCCATCAGTTCAAAAGAAATCTCCTTTTCACACAATAGATATGAATTTTGAGTTTTAGGATTCATTCAACACTCACGGTCAGAAGTGACTTCAAGTACAGTTAGTGCTCAATACCATAGGCTTGCCTTTATTTTCACTGCATAGACGCTCCAAACTAGTCACTAGGATCACTATAGGACTTTCTTAGCTTGTAACGTAGGCTCAGGGTCAGGTAGTATATATTTGGGTACCTTTTAGTGACTTTCTACTCTCCTTGACATTACATTGGCTTTTTACCTCTTTTCTCAAACAATTCTTGACATCTTTTTATTTTCAGTTCTTTCCCTTGATTCTTTTCAACACAAATGTCACTTTTGACTTTATAGCTCATATATATTTTTTATTTTTTTCTTTTACTTAATTTTTCTTTGTTTCTTTTGAATAAAGTCACATCTTTTTCTATCTTTTCTTTTCTTTTCCTCTCTTCAACACAAAACTTTTTTCATACCCTTTTTCTTAGACACCCTCACCTTATGTATTTTGCAAGATTTGAGGTGCACAATATCCGATGTCGGACCAGGTCCAAGATCAAGGTAACTTTTTGAATTAGCCACCCTCAACTTGGGCTTTTGGCCTAAGTCAAGGTGCACACATTACACCATTTTAGTCATAAGGCTACACTAAATCTGGACAACGCTTGTAAAGTGTTGCCTAAAATATTTGTAACTACGCTTTTAAAGCGTAGCCTTAGTTTTTGCCTTTAGACTACGGTAATATTGGCAACACTTATAAAGCGTACTGTTTAACACTATAGGCTACACTTTATAAGTGTTGCCAAATCATTACATAATTAGCAACACTTATTTATACATATGATTACACTTTTGAAGTGTGATATTTTTATAATTCTAAAAGCAACACTTGATAAGTATGGCCTTATAATTATCTTAAAATTTTCACCAAAATATTGTATCACCTCCCATATATTCAACTCTCCCTCCAATTTCTAATTGCCAAAAAAATAACACTCAATACAAAAATAAAAACGTTTTTCCCCAAACAAAATTTTGTGCTGCTTTTTGCCTAAAGCACTACTCAAAAATTGAAACCTAAACCCTAGTTTCTCTCCTTCTCAATTTCACCCAAAATTTCTTCAGTTACCTTATCAATGGCATGTGGGGATTCCCTAATCCTGCTTCACTTTTGTCCTAAAGACGAGATAAACAATTCGACGAACTTCAAATTTAGAGGAATCGGAGAATCTACGAGCAGTGACGATGGAGATAGATTCAGGTACACGGTGACTATGTCAACGTTCTTTTCGTTCTTTGTTATCACTCTGTTGGATATCAATGAATAGCCTGTTTTTCCTAGGCCTTTCAGTTTTGACTTTGAGCAGCCATCTTTTACTGAAGAAAATATCAAGGAGCTCATTTGGAGGGAATCTGTGAAATTCAATCCAGATCCAACTTACTAAGAGAGATGTTGTTTTATAATTTCTGTTGTTTCATAAATTTTGTAGGGCACTTATCAAACCTCTCAATGATCCTTGGAAAACGTAGATCAAATGCAGTGGAGGCAAGTTCATGGTTCTGTTAGTAGCTTATGTTAGATTTGTCCTATTAGTCTTTCAAGGTGATTAGAATGTTCCAAGTACCAATTCCTTCTTGTTACCAGATTCTCTCTGGCTGGTAGAACTAGGAAATCCTAAGTGATTACTGCTTGTTATCCTAAAAATTTGACCTATCTTTACTTTCAAGTGGTTCGGTAGTAGTTGTATGTATTTTTCAGTCTGGATGCCCTATGTGATTGTAGATTTGTATTCTTATGAACAATCACCTAGTTTTCTTTAGTGTTTCTAAATTCTTTCTCAGCTACAAGGTGATATCCAGAAGCGTGAATTTGCTATCTTAAATGTGTTGTTCACAATTCCTTACTGGTAAATAAACTTTGAGATTTGTCTTTCTTAGATTTGTGGATAGTCACGGTTTGTAGAATCATAGTTTTGCTTCTTATAGTGTAACATGAAATTATCCATTTTGGAAAAGAACACATGAAGTCCTTATATAGTTATATTTGTAGCGTAATGTTGAGGGTATTCTGAAGTAGCTATGAAAAGTATGGGTACTTAAGTAATAGAACTATTACATGTATGGAAAGCTTATCAGAGATTAAATCTATAAGAACATCTTTGCATCTCTATGCAATCTATGGGTAAACTTTCTGTAGGAAAAGCAGACATACCACTTTTCTTTGGGCCCTAATCAGCTAGCAACTTACAAGGTGGCGGTTGCACACTACTGCTAATTCCTTCAATATTAGTGCAAGCCCATGGATTTTTCTTGGACTTTTCTGCTAAACCAATTATTACATTGGACATGCAGATTCTAGTGAAAGGATCCCCGAATATCCAATCTAGCTGGCCAGCCATTAACACGTTCTCAGCCACCACATCCCGATAATTGATTTCTTTTATCTCTGGTAAGGCTTTAGGATCCCAGTGAGTGTCAGCATGTGAACCATAATTGTCTGTCATCCAAAATACCCATTTCATAGTGTGCAGTTTCATCCCCTTGACATATATATCTTTGATGTAGCCCCCTCGCCCCACGCCAGTCTTGATCCTTATCCCTGATTTTGTCTAGATGGTTGTAATGTCTTGAATTCTCACATCTTGAATTCCACCTGACATTTCACTTCCTAATGCTATAGATGCACTGTAAGGTGAAATGCAAGTGAGACGTTTGATGATCAAATGACTTGTTGGCTTTCCGTATTTTATACCATACTTATTCCAGCCACTTTTGACTGCTACACAATCATCTCCAGATACAATGTAGTTGTCCTCTAGTTTTCTAAGTTATTGTTAACTATGTTTTTTGTTATTTCTGTTTGTTGGTCCTGGTGTTACAAATATAAATCGGTGAGTATGTAAGCATTTGATTCTGTCTTTCTTAGAAATTACTGATTTTGACATCTTCATTCTACTTCTGAAGTTCTTGAATTTGTACTTCGTTTTCATTCTGTTCTTGAATTTGTACTTCATTTTCATTCTACTTACGAAATTCTTGAATTTATACTTTGTTTTCTTTTCGGGTGCTCTTAATATCTTTATTAAGTTTGAGGAATTTGATTATTTGATAAGATTCCTCTTATGAGAATAATTCATTGGCGCAGGTTCTTTTTCATGTAACTGATATGCCCATAATTCCAAAGATCAAGAGGTACATTTTCTATATTACTGCTAAACAATATTAATAAAAAATATATCGTAATAGTAAAAATGACTTTTGATATAATATTCATTTCCTTTCTTGTATATTTCCATTTTGTAATATCATTTTCTAATACCTAAGACTAATCCACCATAAAAAAACTAAAGAGCTTACAGAGAACAATGAAGAAGCTACACAAATATAGTACTGTAATAGTTTGCTTGCAAAATTTTCTAAGATGAAGTCAAATTTTGGAGGGCGTAGGAAGATTTTTTATGTGCACTGTAATGCAGTCAAGTTGTTTGATGATATGCTTGAAGAGTTGAAGTAATATTTTTATTGCTTCTCTTTCTTTCTTCACAGGAATTCTAGCGCTTACACATGAACTTGATTATGTTTGGTGAACATATAGTCGTATACATCCTATAAACAAAAATATATACAGTTATGTAAGTTCTTGTATATCAGTTGTGGTAGTAAATATGTGAAGAGACATGTTTCTACATAACCTATACCAAAATCTCTAGAGTATAGATTTCAAGAAACACGCATCTCCAAGACAATATAGCAATCTAGAAGGAGCTTACATTAGCTTCAGGTCTATTTGTTGTCAATTGAAGTTAAAAAGCTCCCCTGCTAAATTTTAGATTTAGAATATTGAGGAGGTATAGTATTAGTTGAGGTTTGCAAAATTCTAATCATCAATTTTAATCAATCTTCTCAATTGTCTTATTGTTGGAATCTCTCTGGTTTCAGGCACAACACATCTCTTCTAGTGAGCATATCAAGGAACTCCAAGGTATAGTAATTTGTGTTGGGACATTTAAGTTTGACTTATGAGCAAGCGAGGCAAATTTGAGTGTGGTTCTAAAATTTTTTGTGACATTTTATTTGATTCTGTTGATGCACATTTGCTAATCTTTTTTTTGAGTAATTATATCTTTTTGTTTGCATTGATTCTGCTGTTATTTAGTATGAAAAACTTTTGATTCTAGTATTAGCAGGATTTTCTCTTAAATTTGAACTCATATTTGAAAGCAAGTGAAAATTCTTAAGGAAGTTCCTTCTCTTGTTTATTAGTCCTCTTAGTGTTGGTAGTTAAAATCTTGTAATACTGTTTTTGTTACAAAGGAAAAGGGGTGACAAAAGGAACTTGAAAGCAAGCTCCTACTGCTTCACTTTTTCTCTCTAGAAAAGTATAAGCATGAGGCAGTTGAGCTAGGTCATGTGGCATCTCTTCATGGGATCGTTTATTCAAGACACATATATAACACGTCTCGTGCCTTTATTACTCATACACTTCCTCAGAATCCACTTTACCTTAATTCCATCGCCATGGCTCAGGGAGTTTGCTGACGTCTCTTGTTCTCAACGTGAGTTCTCTACTATGTTTTCTCTGGTAACATTCACTTTTCTAAGTCTCTGATGGTTCTTCTACATTTATGGAGTTTATACCTTTATATTATTTGTGGATGCATGTTTCAAATTTATACTCTCTCTATTTTCTTTTACCCCAAAATTGAAACATTATATTGCTACAAAGTATTTGTATTTTGTTCTATTCTTTACTTAACTTAAAATAAAAAGATTTTAACAAAAAATATTAAATTTAATTTGGGTATAGTAGAAATCCTTTCTTCTCCTTAGATATAAGTTTTTAATTTTAGTTGTCCAGTATCCAATTTTTAACACAAATCAGCTCTAAGATTGTAGGTATAGTGAAAATAAGTAATATATGTATGTTTTGAAAGAAAGATTAATGACTAGCCAACATTTAATGACTTAATAGAGAGATACAATTTTGGAGATAATCCGCAATTACACTTCTCCTTTGGTGACTGTACAAATCGAAAATTATATGCAAATAGCATATCTAATTTGGAAAAGAGATTCGCAACAAGAATAATTCACACATCCTCATAAAAATTTAAAAGACATGATTATAAATTTGAAAGGTGCCTATTCTGTTGTTGTCATACTTTGTGCTTGCCATTGTCAAAGCATGTTGCTAAATTCCATACATTTTTTTCCTTGTGTTGTGAGATAATTCTGCAATAGTGAGTTCTGGATTAGTTCTTGGGATGTAATTTGTTTTGTTTCAATTTGGACTACCAAATATTAATTACTAGCCATCTCTATTTCCTTCTAATGGGTTCTATGTTATTTAAGAATCAAATATTGAGGAAATTGAGCAAGCATTGAAAGGAAATGATGAGGTGATTGCGGAAAAAGAGAACATAATAAAAGAAAAAAATAGAGATGATCAAGTCATTGTCAATTGAAATTGTCCTCTTTACAGGTGAGTCCCTCAAATTAGCAAGTTTGTATGCTATTTTAGTTTCATGAAAATGTCTTAAGAGTGTTGATGTAAGTCGTAGCCTCTTCAGTCATATTGTTTTGTATAGACAAAGGGTTCCTTTAGTTGACAACAAGTGTTTCATACTTCAGAGAAAATCGTCCTATAGATTTAGATACTCGCAGTGTTAACACCTAAGTAATGATCCATTAGTTTTCTTCTCTCTAGGGCTATAGTTTTTTTTTTGGCTGACTTCAGGAATAAATAAGATGGGCCATTATATATTGTTATACTTCAAGAATCTGTCTTTGATTTGTACTAGAACTAATTGATGATTGCTATTGCACCAACTTATTATTTGTCATCAGGTTCGGGATAACCCGGCAGCGCTACTTGCATTGTGTTGGTACTGGGATACTCATGGAGTTGGATCCAAGGTCTGGTTCACCTTCAGCTTTGCTAACTGGTCATCGTTTCACCGTAAATTTAGTTACCTCTTTTTCTTGTTTCCAGCTATATTCAACAACTACTAGAAGGTCTACACAATTTCTTTGCAACATTTATGGATTTTATTGTAGTTACTTACTGTCACATCTTATTAGCATATGAAATACATGTTTTAATAGCAACTAAGAGTCCTATTTTTCATGACAGTACCCCTACATTGGGAAGGGGCTGGGAAGTATTGTTAAAAATGACTAGTATTGAGCATATTAAATACATGATTTATTTCACTAACTTATACTTTTATTTTGAATGACTAGTATTGAGGAATTTGCAAACCCATTATGTAAATATATTATTTTTTATGTAGTTTTAATAAGCACATTTTAATCAAAATTTTTTTTCTAAACCAAGAAATCTTCTCAACTATTTCAGGTTTTGATGAGAGGAAATTAATATTATACAGACACCAAAATCAAGGTATTTCTGATCTCTTAACATTAAAATGACTATATTTCATCCTTGAAATAATGACATACATTTTTGTAGTTATTATTATGTATATATTAGAAACAAGAATGGTAACAAGGTACTCGAAACTCGAAACTCACTATGAATCTGATCATCTCATAACACATGATTTTGATTCTGATGACATACATTTATGTAGCTAATGATTTAATGATTGTTACTGAAAGATTAAATATTAATATCTTCTTCTAGGAATTCAAATATCCCATCCAATGATTGGATGGATTTAGCAAGGTATAGCAAAGAGTATATTGTTGGTGTTGAATCATTCCTAGATTTTCCTTACTCTTATGGACATCCTCAAGGATATAACCTTGCTTCACCTATTGATGCAAGTAGCGCACAAGTTGTAAGAGGCACAAATCTTCCACATTCTTCAGGGTCAGATCATAATCTGGTTATTCAAAAGATATTTTGTATTTAGCATTCTCTGTTAATAGTCTGCATATTGTTATTGATATCCAAGGTAGTTGTCGTTTTGTTGCTTGTGTATCTTCTCTTATTTTTGACTTGATTGATGTTCTTCTGAAACTGTCCAATGTGTTGCCTTGCATTTTTGGTTTCCTTTTTTTCCTTGTATGGTTGTGGAATGACTCTTGTTAGGGGACGGATCTGGGCTCCTGGTTTGACATAGCTGTCCTCTGTAGTGATATAATAATTCTTGTTAGAATAGGATTGTGTATACCAAAAGAATTCTAGCTGTCTAGCAATGTTCCTGCGCTCGTTGATGGTGTACTGAATCTTCCATGGAGTTTTGGCATTGTTGTTGAGCCATTTGGTTAATAGCTCTGAGTCAACCTCCAATATCTCCTTCTTGTATCCATGTTGAACACACCAGTGCAGTCCACGTAAAGCTGCCTGACTTTCAGCCTGGTTGTTAGTGTCAATTCTAGTTGTCTGCATCCTTCTATCAACAACATCAACTCTCCCCAATTGCAAGGCCAATTTATGTAGGGATAGACTGTCATACAGAGTCTGCTAGTATCATTAAAGACCAGGAATTTGACTCTTTGAAGAATAAGTTTTGGAGAATATGTAGGGATAAATTGTCATACGGAGTTTACCTACTATTTTCTCCCAGATTTTTTTTAGCATTCATATTTGCCTACTGTGATAGTCTTGGAATACATGCCCTATTGTTTTCTCCCAGATTTTATAGTTTTTGTACATGTTTGGGGTTCATTAACTGTGAAGGGGTTGGGAAGGGGCTGGGAATTGAACAATATAGTGAGCATATGAAATATTTGATTCTCTAACTTATAATTTACTGGTGAATGTGCAGGAAAATGCCGTTGATTGAATTTGATGAATAGAGGACAGAAGTAAACTCGATCTATTGTAGTGAATGATAAAGAGTTTTTGTACTATATATTATCATAAATGTTGTTTGAATACATTTGGTTTTGTGGAATGTATTGCTAGTAGAGATCTTTAAGCAATTGCTTTCTATATGTATGGGACATGTTCTCGAAGTTTATTTAATTTGAAATATATATTTCGAATTATTTATAAGCAAATTTTGTGCTTTATATCACTTATAAATATTTAATTGTGATTATTGATTATATGCAAACTAAATTTTATCGTAAGTGTGGCTAAGTTGTGGCTACAAAAATTCTACACAGCATGGCAACACTACGAAAGTGTGGCTTATTGTTTATAAATTTTATCGTGTACATAAGAAAAGTTACACTTTATAAGTGTTGTTGTAGGTGAGATATAAAAGGCTACACTTTTAAAGTGTAACCAATAACACCGCAAAGGTAACACTTTTAAGTGTAGTATAATCATATAAAAGTGTTGCTAATGAAATACTCCAAAGCGTGGCCTTTATACCTCTTTGGCCACGCTTTGTAAGTGTTGCTGCTTTGGCGACACTTCAAAAGTGTGGTCTAATGTCAAAGGTTACGCTTCATTAGGCCACCCCCTAAAAAGTGTTGCTTAAAGTCAAAAAGTGTGGCCTTTTATCAAAGGCCACACTTTTTGCTAGTTTAGGCTACACTTTACCGGGGTGGCCGTAGGCCTAAAATGGTGTAGTGGCATGTCCAAGCAGGGACCAGTGCCAAAACAATTAATTTAGGGAATGTTAGTTAGGTGTATTGAAAGAAGTGGTTTACATTACGCTCAAACATTTGTATAAAATGGAACATTTATTTCAAACTTTTCTCACACACACTTGACACATTGTTTCATTATCAGATTATTAGATTACTCAATTCAAGTTTTAGCTTAAGTAATGAGGTCACATTGGTTCTTATCATGTCATATTGAGATCCAACACATTCAACTCATCTAGCCTATAGATCTAGCACTTTTCAAAACTTTTGGACGGGTATCAATTTCATGTTCTTTATGCCATCATGCTTTCATTCTTCTACTTACTTCTACACATACATTCCTAAACATGCCGGTTCAACATAAAAGTAAACAATCCTTTGGGGGAAAAGAACACAGACAAGAAAACCCCAAAGGAGGATTATAAGTTGGGTTACTCAGACTTCACCCCATCACTCACGATCCATTTACCCCACCCCCAACAAAATAAGGTGCAATTGCCCTCAATGCACAAAAAAAATAAAAAGTAAAGCATAGGGTGAAGCGAACCTGTGGCGCAAATGCGCCAAAGACCTCTCAAGAAGCGGGTGGGTCCAGTTTCCCAGAGCCCGTTGGATCAACATCAAGGACGCCATTGGTAGCACCCTCAGTATTGCTCAAACTACCGGATGGGCCAACACCAATCTCCCGAGCCCGCTGCTGTCTCATCTCCTCATCAAGTATAGATGCCCTCTAGGCCTCCTCAAGCTGCTGGAGGTCCTTCTTCTTCAATCTCTAAGCCTCCTCAGTATTAGAAGTATGGTAGGAGCGGTGGCACTTCCCAGCAACATGGGAAGAATCTGGTGGTGGCATATCATCGCCAAATAAGACTGTCATCACCGCATCATCCTCCTCTGTTGTAGGGGTAGCCTCTGTGCAGTCGCAGAAGCGGCTAAAAGGGCATCAACATCGGCACGCAGGCTCGCCAACTCCATTTGGAAGGTTGCCAAATCAATAGTCAGGGCCGGCCTCTCTAAGACTCTCAGCTCGAAAGTATCCAGGCGCTTATGAATGGCCTGAATCTTCCAGTCCATCAGCTGCTCCATCCTCGCCTCTTACTCCTCAATAGACCGCTGCTTCTACGGCCTAATGTGCTGCAACAGCGTGGCCATCTGTGTCTCCAGCTTCTGTACTCAGGCTAAAGGCATGGCAGTGGACCCTAAAGAGGGAGGAGCTAGGGGACTGACTACTGGCCGAATATGGTGGAGCCTGGGCATCCGTTGTAGGGGCTGGAATGGCAGTGTCATCAACCTGCATCCGCTCCACGTCCGCAACAAGATCATCACCCAAAGGCGGTACCTCAACCTGTGGCTCCCTCCTAGGTGCAGCTACGTTGGCATCGTCCTAAATGAGGCTAATGTCAAGAGTCTTGGTCGCCTCAAGCAACCGGTCGCAATACTAATTGGGCATAAAAGCATCCTTGAAGAGCTAGAAAATAAGGCATGGGAGGGGCATTGTGGTGGTGGCCTTGAAGGCCGTCTCATGGCTCTCTACAATCAAGATGTGGGCAAAGTCAATCTCCAAACCGGCCAACATGGTTGCTAGCATCACAACCCGGTCCCATGTAACTACATTGTATGCCTGTGTCGAGGACAGTCTATTTCGAACCAAAAGCTAGAAGAACTTCACAGCGAAGCTCAATGATGCCTTCCTGATGCCCATGTTAGGTGTCCGTACCCACTCAGCGCGCTCCCCATCCTCTGCAATGTGACGGGCCATCCATCTCAATAATGTCTCCCTCTGCTCGGCATCTCTCTAAAATGCCCCACTCTGAATGATGCCAATCCTATAGTCGTACTTTGCTGTATTGATGGCAGAGTGTGGGCTGGGCCACAGATGAACCTGCGAATCGTAACCTCTGAGATGTCGATTGTGAACCCCTGCACTATTGTGGACTAAAGTGCAGGCCGAGGTAGAAATAGAGTTTCTGATGGTGACGGCATAAGAAGCATAGAATTCTCGGGCTATCTCTTCGTTGTATTTCCCAGGACTCCGTGCCATCCACTCGCAGCAGTGTCTCTTGAAGAGCTCCTCAATGGAAGGTGTAGTGTGGAGGCTGCCTGTAAGGACCCTACACTCCTCAGTCACGAGCCTGGCCATCCTCCGGTGCTCGTTCAACATAGTGTCATTCTCATAAATCTGAAACTGGACAGGGACACACAATCTATTAGGCTCACCAGCCTTGGGAGCAGGCTCAATGCTGATAGGTGTCGGGTTGTCGCCTGTGCTATCGACATCAGATGAGGAAGCAGTACCACCGCTAGAACTAGAGCAGGAATGTGACTCTAAGCTAGCCTACGCTCCGATCTGTATGTCCCCCTCATCAGACTAGGGGGTCAGTGACCTCGTCAGAGCTAACCTGTTGGGCTCTGTTCCTAGTAGTGCGGGGAGCACTGGGGGAGGTTTTGGTGGTAGGTGGAATGTACTCCTCATCTGTGTCCTCATCAATCAGAAGTCGGGAAGGAGCGACGAATTTGGACTTGCCCTTTGCTGCGTAGGTAGGAGCTTGTTTGGGGGTCATGGTTCTTGTGGAAGCTTAGTTAGTACCAAAACAATTCAATAAGACTCATGGAATAATTTTAGAACAAGATTCGGACCTAGACAAAACACAATTATTTTTTTGGACAGTAGTTGAACTGTTGACCCATGGTGGGTACCTACTGTCCGTCGATAGAACCACGGTCCGTGGGTTCCCTCCGTAGATCAGGAGGTCACATTTTGGGTTTCAGATGGGGAACCACGGATGTGCAGAATGGTCCGTCGATCAAACGACGGACCGTAGTCCACACCGTGGTTCCATACTTATACCATGTATTGTGTGCTACTGATCCACGGACCCCAACCTACGGTCCGTGGAAGAGGTTCGTAAGTCAATTGTGTGCCAGGCATCACACTTGAACTCTCATACAACCCACAATTTCAACAATCATTCATTCAACCTAGATCTAATCATTCATTTCAACACAATAAATGGTAGTTTATCATCCTTAGGGTTTCGATTACACACAAATCAACTTTTTATAGCATACCGAAACTACGAACCCTAAGTCAAAACTTCCAATTAGATCTATTAACGTATGAGTTTGATTTTAATTACATACACACTCACATACCGTCATTCCAAGGGTGTTTCTAAAATAACATTATCATTTGAACAAGTAATTGAACAACCCAAGGTCAAGTTCATTGTTGTGTCTTCAATTGAAACAATGAAATACTCAAAGTTTGGGAGAAATCATCTTACCTTACAAGTAATCAACAATGGTGAGTGTGTGATCGACTGCAAAGACCCCTAGAATTAACTTGGACACCGAACCCGGACCGTGAAATTCTTGGAGAAGAAGATGGGAGTGTTGGAATGTTTTTAGGAGAGAAAAGGGAGATATGGGAGATGTGAATTGATTTGGAGATCAGTGAGGGATGATTTTGTGGGTTCTTAAAGGAAGAAAATGGTATATGGAAGGTTAAAAACGGTTGGGAGGGAATTATGGAAGTGGGGGATGGTTTTAAAAATGAAAGGTTTAATAAGAAAGGGGTCCAGGTCGGGTCAGCAGAAACCCTAATCTAGACCCACGAGACCACATCGACGGTCTGTGGGTCGACCTACGAACCGTAGGTCTGGTCTGTAGGTCACTCTGACACTTAGAAAAAATTAGAAAACTTACCTGGGATCTACGGACACCAACCACGGTCCGTGGTTTAACCAACAGACCGTTGATAGGGTCTGTAGACCACTGCACAACTATTTTCTGCAGATTTTGCCTTTCGTCCCTGCACACGTAGTAACCATTAGGACTTTCTTTTTACATTTTCCTGACACTTTTTAGACACGAACCCTATTCTATATCTAGCCAACACTAATACATAAAAATAAACACCTATCTAAAGAGCTACAAAAATCAAAATAAAAGAAGAAAACTCCTAAATCGAAACGAAAAACCTATAGTTAGCTAGATTGTACATCTTGGGTTGCCTCCCAAGCAACGCTAGATTTAATATCGTGGTACGACAAAGACACCTTGATTACTCAGAATTCATCAAGATAATATGCTTCAATCACTTCTTGCACACTCTCAGATTTCCCATATAGACCTTGATCCTCTGCCCGTTCACTTTGAACCTCGTTCCCTATTTGTTCTCGAGCTCGATTGCGCCATGTGGAAATACTTGCTTGACTCTAAATGGCCCGGTCCACTTGGACTTGAGCTTGCCAGGAAACAAGCGCAACCTTGAGTTGAATAGAAGCACCAGATTACCCGCAACAAATTCACGCTTTTCAATCTTTTGATCATGATACTTCTTCATTTTCTCCTTGTACAAGGATGAACTTTCATATGTTTTTAGGCGAAACTCATCAAGCTCATTCATGTCATTCAGTCTTTGACTCGGTGCGGCGCCCTAATCCAAATTCAACTTCTTCAACGCCCACATTGCTTTATGCTCTAGCTCTACAGGCAGATGGCATGACTTCCCATATACAAGTTGGTAGGGGGACATACCTATGGGAGTCTTGCATATGGTGCGATAGGCCCATACTGCATCATTAAGCCTTCTCGACCAATCAGTTTTGTTGGCGTTCACAAACTTTGCAAGGATTTGCTTTATCTCTCTGTTTGACACCTCAACTTGCCCACTAGACTGAGGATGATAAGGAGTGGTGACATTGTGACGAACCCCATATTTCTCTAGCAATGCCTTGAACAACTTGTTACAAAAGTGAGAACCTTGATCACTGATAATATCCCTAGGTGTATGAAATCTGGAGGATATACTCTTTTTCAGGAATGTGGTGACTCTCTTTCCCTCATTGTTTGAAAGCGCAATTGCTTCCACCCATTTCGATACATAGTCAACTGCAACAAGAATATACTTCATCCCATGTGAACTCACAAATGGACCCATGAATTCAAGGCCCCAAACATCAAATAACTCAATCACCAATATCAGATTCATAGGTAGCTCTTGCTTCTTTGAAATTCCTCATTTTCTTTGGCAACGGTCACAAGACTTAAAGAAATCATGAGCATCATGGTGGATGGTAGGCCAGTAATACCCACACTGCAAGATTTTGGGAGCAGTTCAGATACCACTATGGTGCCCACCAACAGGCGATGAATGACACACCTCTAGTATACTCATCATCTCAACCTCGGGCACACAACAACGAATAATCCCATCAGCACAAATACGGAACAAGTAAGGCTCATCCCAAAAGTATTTCTTCACATCAGATATGAATTTTTTTCTTTGGTGGAATGACAAGTCCGACTGAACCAAATCACTTGCCAAGTAATTAGCAAAATCTGCGAACCAAGGGATAAGATCATAAGAAGCAGCCAATACTTGTTCATCATGGAATGCATCATTAATCTCAACTCCATCCTCAAACTTGATCATAACTTCCTACTTTAATCTGGACAAATGATCGGCAACTTGATTTTCTTTCCCCTTTCTATCTTTCACCTCAAACTCGAATTCTTGCAACAATAACACCCATCTAATCAACCTCGATTTTGCATCCCTTTTAGCCATCAGATACCTCAATGAAGAATGGTCAGTATGCACTATGACCTTAGAACCAAGCAAGTAGGACCTAAACTTTTCGAATGTGAAAACCACAACAAGGAGTTCCTTTTTAGTCATAGTATAGTTCTTTTGAGCCACATTCAGAGCTTTACTGGCATAGTAAATCGGATGAAGAATCTTCTCTTGCCTCTGTCCCAATGCTACACCAAGCGCCACCACACTCGCATCACACATAACTTCAAACGGTTGTCCCCAATCCGGTGAAATAATGATAGGTGCGGAAGTTAACTTCGCTTGCAACTCTCCAAAGGCTCTCAGACAAGAATCATCAAAAACAAACTTATATTCCTTTTCGAGTAGTTTGCACAATGGGTGTTCAATTTTCGAGAAATCATTAATGAACCTCTGGTAGAAACTTGCATGGCCAAGAAAACTCCTAACACCCTATACAAAGATAGGTGGTGGAAGCTTTTCTATTACCTCAACTTTGGCTCTATCAATCTCAATACATTTCTCAGAATGCGATGACCCCAGAACTATCCCCTCTTTCACCATGAAGTGTCACTTTTCTCAATTGAGCACAAGATTACACTATTCACATCGTTTCAGTACCTTGGCCAGATGCAGCAGACAACCATTAAATGAGTCACCTACCACAGAAAAATCACCCCATAAATACCTCAATTGTGTCTTCCACCATATCTGAAAAGATCGACATCATACATCACTGGAAAGTTGCTGGAGCATTACACAAGCCGAATGTCATTTTTTTGAAGGCGAAAGTCCCATAATGACCAGTGAAGGTGGTCTTTTCTTGGTCTTCCGGAGCTATGGAGATTTGATTGTAGCCCGAATACCCATCTAGAAAACAATACCAACCCTTACCAGTGAGACAATCCAATATCTGATCCATGAACGACATTCGGAAGTGATCTTTTTCTCTCCATGCGTTTAGTTTGCAGTAGTCCATGTACAATCTCCAACCAGTCACCTGCCTCATTGGAATAAGCTCATTCTTAGCATTTGGAATTACAGTGATTCCCCCTTTTTTGGGCACACATTGAAATGGACACACCCAACTACTATCAGCAATTGGATAAATGACTCCAGCATCCAACCATTTAATGATTTCCTTTTTCACAACCTCTTGTATATGGGGATTCAATCTCCTTTGGTGCTCAATACTAGGCTTACTGTCCGGCATGAGTTGGATTTTGTGAGAAAAAATGCCAGGAGGGATCCCAATAATGTCCGCAATAGTCCACCCAATAGCTATCTTGAACCTCTTTAATACAGAAACCAAGGCCTTAACTTGCTCTACACTTAAATCAACAGCAATGATTACTGGCAAACTGCTATCATTTCCCAAGAAAGCATACCTCAAGTGGGGTGGTAGAACCTTGAGTTCTAGTTTTGGAGGCTCATCTACAGACGGTTTTGTAGGTGGTGTATCACGATTCTTCATATCTAACTCCAATCTTATTGGCTTGGAACAAAATTTGAACCTATCAAGTGCGGCAACTAACACCTCATAGTCTTCAATACTATCACCGTCAAAATTCATCATTACCGCTCCTATTGCATCAACACCCAACCTCTCGTCAATAGACACTTCATTATCCTGCTCCACAATATGATTTACCACAAAAACCGCGTTTAGATCAGTTTCCTGCCTCATAGACCTATAAATGTTAAAAGTAACTTCCTCATCATTCAATCAGAATTTCATCAACCCTCTCTCCTTATCGTCTAAGGCATTTCCAATAGCAAGGAATAGTCTCCCTAAGATGATGGGAACCTCAAAATTAACCTCACAATCAAGTATCACAAAGTCTGCTGGAAAGATGAATGACTCCACTTTAACAAAAACATCTTAGAGCACTCCAATAGGTCTCTTCATAGTTCGGTCAACCATAAGTAAACGCATCGCAGTCGGTTTTGGAGACCCTAAACCCAACTTCTTATAAATGGACAACGACATCAAGTTGATACTGGCACCTAAATCACACAAGTCTTTGGCAAAGTGCATAAGCCTAATGGTGCAAGGGATAGTGAAAGCTCTAGGATCCTTTTTCTTTTGCACAAGTGAACTAGTAGCAATAACACTGCAATGTTGCAATCTTTCATCATTCTCAAAACTAACAGCCCTCTTTTTGGTCACCAAGTCTTTCATGAATTTAGCATACCCAGATATTTGCTCCAAGGCTTCTATCAACGGGACATTGATTGACAATTGTTTCAACATTGAAATGAACCTGCAATATTTTACTTCTTCGATATTTTTCACCAATATCTGAGGGAATGGACATGGAGGTCTAGGCATGGGAACAACTTTTTGAGTCACCTCCGCTTTCTTCTCTGTAGCATTTTTCGACTCTCCAGTAACCTCAATCTCATCCGCATCTTTTAATACCACAATTTCAACCTCAGACGGCATAGGAGGATCAATGGTTTGTTTACCTCCGCAAGTAGTGACTGCCATACAATGCCCATCATTTTTCAAATTTTGGATGGTGTTGCTAGGAAGTGTTCCAGGCTGACGTGGTTCATAGTAGTGGACAATTGACTAAACTGCTACTCAAGTTGCTTGATCGATACTGCATGGGCATCAACTTTTTGACCGATTCTAGACAAGTCATTTCGCATCTCTTTCACATTCTCATCAGTTGCATCAAACCGCTTCATCATCTTTTTCATCATATCCTCAATGCATGACATACTACTACCAGCCTCTCTATTACCAGGTGGAACATAGGGCCCAACTCTCTCATTCCTGTTGCCATAGTTGTTCTGGTTGTAGTTGTTATCATGATTGTAGTTCCATCCCGGACATAGTTTCCCGCTCGATTGTAATTTCCATAGTTTCGACCTTGGTTTCCTTGCCCTTGACGCCAATTATCCGAGTTGGAACCTTGGCCGTTGGCTCGAAAACCCCCCGTCTGATCATTAACCAAATATGCATCCTCCTCATAGTAACATTCCTCAATCGGTGGTGGTGGAGTTCTAGTTAAGTAGTTTACCACATTCACTTTTTTTGTACCTTCGGTCACATGCTTTAATACCAAGCCCTGCTTTGTTCTTATTTGAGCCATCTCTTCACGAATATCATCATTGGATTGACTAGGTGCAGCTTGAACTGCCAATGTGCTTCTACCAGTATTCCCTTTTCTAGTGCTCCATGCCTTATTATTCTGGGAAATCTTCTCTAGTTTGTCAGCGATCTCCTCAAAAGTGCACTCACCATATGATCCTCCAGCAATTGTATCTAGCACAACCTTTCCATTGTCACCCTAACCTCTGTAGAAGTACTCCTTTAGTGACTCATCATCTATGCGGTGATTCAAAATACTTCTTATGAATGCAGTGAACCTATCCCACGAACTGCTTACAGACTCTCCAAGTAGTGCTACGAAATTGTTCTGTTTATCCTTGTGATTTAGCTTTTTGGACACCAAAAAATACTTTGCCATAAACACCTGGTGCAATTGGTCCCACATAAGAATCGAATTATATGGAAACTCAGAAAACCACACCGCAGCATCACCAATCAATGACAGAGGGAAGACACTCAAACCTATGACATTCATATCCAATTTCGTTCATCCCACGTAACTCTTGCAGACACTTCTCAATATAGCCATGTGATCATATGGATCTTCCGAAGCTAGACCAAAAAACAACCCTCTTGCTGTAAGCATTTGCATTAGACTGCTGGTCACCACAAATGTATGCCCCGGAGGTAGAAGAGGGAGAACAATAGGTCCTTCTTATTCAACTATATTGAATTCGACCCTGTAGTTATCACGCAACCTAGGTGCTGGTGGATTCTGTACCCTCACTGCATATCTGATTAGTTTACCACCACGAATCTGAGCATTCTTATTACCAATTCCAGGAGGTTGCAAGTCAACTCCATCCTCATGTTCCTCGATGATCGGATTGTTATGGACCCTTCGATTTGCCATTTTTCTCAAAGTCTTGCTTAGTTCAGGATTGTAGGGGGTCAATGGTTCGCCTCGACTCCGTGTACTTGGCATACACTAGAGTAGAAACCTGTAGAAAACAAAAAAACAAAAGAAAAATGTAAAATCAGGAAATACTTGACTAAAGTTCAATAATGTAGTTAAATTTAATCTAAAAGCCTTATTCCCCGACAGCGGCGCCAAAATTTGATACGCTCAAATCACACCTCCCTAAAAGAAGTATAAAGCGATCGTTATCAAGTAAAGAACCCAACTTGTAGGTTGGGGTCGATCCCACGAGGAATATGATTTAGACTTTAACTTTAACTCACTATTACATTCGTTTAGCCATAATATTTCCGAGAAAAGTAAACAGGGGGATTTTGTAATCAAGTAACAAATTATTATGCTTAAGTAACAAGTAGACAAGATTCAACTTTGTTGTATCAATATGAGAAATAAACTAGGGCATATGTGTTACCCATAAGCTCTTAACGCGGTAATTCTAATAATAATAATCTTTTCCTAGTGTTTTACATGCAAAGTTTGTAAGTTATGTATCCCTAAGTGATTGTTCCTCCAAATAGGGAATTTCACTACGCACCTTGGTCCGGCTACGAGTGTATGCTTTACTAACCCTTACCTTTACCTCAGATTAGTCATCACATCAATGTATGGCTTAGTTTTCACCCTCACTCCAATTGATAATAGACTATTAGATAGCATCTACTAAATATTTGTTGTTAATTCTTTTCTCATTCACTACCTCCTTGGTCCGGTAAGTAGAAACGAGGTGGTTTCTAACGTTTACAACCGTTAAAAAGACTTCTAAGCGAAAGAATTAACAATGCATGCATGCACACTATTCAAGAATTATTTAATTATTATACATACTTTGTTAATTGTTCGTGGTTCTCACAACCCTAGTTGTGGATTTAGCTACTCATGCTTGAAAGAACACAATTCATAATTGGGTAAAAAGAACTCATGAACTTACAGGAAAAATTGATGAAATCCAAAATCTTTAATTGAAATTCAAAGATAAAATCTTATAAAACGAAATCTGGAAAATTAATTGTTAAGAGTTTGCAACTAAATTTCCAAAACTAAAACCTTACAATAATGTCTAACCCTAAAAAATGAGGTTTATAACTCCTATTTATAGAAAACAAGTCCTAAATGAAAAGGAAACAAAATAAGGAAATAAGTTGTCTGGACAAGGATAGAATCGACGTTTTGACCCACGGACCGTGGATCAACCTACGGTCCGTGGGTCCCTTCCCTGTCTTAACACTTGGACAATTTCATCAGGTACTGGAACCTTCAACTTTCAGATCCTCCTTGAAGGATGTGCAAGATGAAACGTGGGTTGACTTACGGTCTGTCGTCTTGCTCCGTGGTTCAACACTTGTCAAACTTCCCTGATGATCCACTTACGATGCCTCACCCACAGTCCGTGGACTAGTCTACGGTCCGTCCTGGTACTCTGTGTATTGATTACTAAAACTCATCTCCTCAGACCAGGACCTACGACTGACCACCCACGGCCCGTCGTTGGACCTATGGTCCGTGGGTGGCTCCGTTGGTGGCCACTTCTTCACTTTTCAACTCACTTCTTCATCAATCCGCATCCAAGCCTATTTCCTGCAAACATTATACACAAAACATTAACTCTATAACAAAACGGCCCTAGACGCACACAAACTCTAAGTGAAACGCATCAAAAATACCGTTAACTCACTGTATATCAATTACACTTCAGTGAAGGTGTAGTGGAAACACCATTTAGTTAGTGAGGGGACTTGGGAGACAAAGTCTAATAATCATGCCATATTTCCTCAGCTTTTCAAGGCTTCAAATACCTTCTTTTACTTTTTGTTTGAGGATGAATATGATTTTTAGTGGTGGATAATGTAATCATTCGGTCGGTCATTTTTTAAATTTTTTGTAAAATTATCATTTTACCCTTTTCAATATTGGTCCCTTATCATTTTTGAATGAGTTTTGAGTTAAAAGTTGTGAATATTGAGAATTTTGGAATTTGAATGGATTAAGTTGTTAAAAAGCAATTTTTGGTGTCTTTTGAAGTTTTGAATATCGAAATGGCATTTCGTCAATTCCCTTAGTCCCAAAATATGAAAGTTGGTCTAAGCGAGTTGTCAGTTTCAGATTTGAAATCTTTTTGAGAATTTGAGGTCCTAAGTTTGTAGTTGTTGTCATTTTAGCATATGCTCGAAGTGCCACCAAGGCCTCGTCCTCAAACTTATAGATATTGATCTAATCAAGTAAAGAGGGATGAAATCACCACATAGGCTAAACATGCCTAGAATATGAAAAATGCAACTGAATAATCTAATTAGAGAAGGAGTGAATGTCAAAAGTTAAACATCACTTCACAATAGATAAAAAAGACAGACTAGCCATACTCACTACCTTTCGACTCAAGGCATCCGCTACCACATTTGACTTTTCCGAATTAGAGAGAATAAAGAGGTCATAGTCCTTCAAAATCTCAATCCAACAGCGTTATGTTGAATTAAGATCTCTCTGGATCATAATATACTCAAGACTCTTGTGATCAGTGTATATCTCACAATGAACCCTATACATGTAGTGCCTCTAGATCTTAAGTGCAAAAAATACCATCGCCAACTCCAAGACATGAGTGGGGTAGTTGCGCTCATGTAGCCTAAGCTGCCTCGGTGCATAAACAACATCCTGACCCTGTTGTATCAATACACAACCCCAACCAATGTTGGATACGTCACAATAGACCGTGAATCCTCGCCCTCAACTGGAAGAGTCAATATAGGAGCGATAGTCAGGAACTACTTGAGCTTCCGAAAGCTCAACTCATACTTCTTAGGCCACTCAAAAGGAACATTAAGGCAAGTTAACTGGGTCAGAGGTTCTGCAATAGTGGAGAATCTATGAGAGGTTGGTCCACACAAGTATCTTGAAAAAAGGCCAAATAGGAAAAACAACCTCTATCAACCAACGTCTAAGCTCTAATAAAAGAGATAACTTTTCTAGGCTAAGAACCACAAGCACCCATCCACTCAACTCTCGAGACACCCGGTATCACCAACGTCACATCTTAACATAATAATCAAGAATAACATGATGCGGGGAGAGAAAATCAATACCCAAAATAATATCAAAGTCTACCATGCATAGAATGATCAAGTCTACCTAAGTATCTTACCCAACAAGAGAAATATGAAAAGATCGATACACTCTATCCACCACTAAGGACTCACCCACTTGTGTAGAAACATGAATAGGCATAAGTATGCTATCAGATATCATATCAAATCCAATAGAAAAATAGGTAGACACATTAGAGAATATAGACCCCAGTTCAAACAATATAAACGCAGGTCGATGGCAAACTAGGACGATACATGTAATCACACCATGAGATAACTCAGCTTCTGGCCTCCTTGGAAAAGCATAACATTTTCCCTCTCGAACACATCCAGTCTGAGTGGTACCCTGACCTCTACTCTATTGAGTTGTAGTACCCCTACCAAAAGCCTTGCCACCTCTGCTGGACCGACCTTGTCCAAGGCTCTGAATATCTAGTTGGAGTAGCTGAATAGGTATGATAGGATCTTGAGTGATCCAAAAAAAAAGACATGGGTGTAAAAAACTAATGTGATGGACCAGATGAGCGACCATGGCCAGCTCAACTAGAACCATAGGTGTAACACCCAAGAATTTTTTTGAACTAAGACTCGAACCATCCTTTGTTGTGAGTAGGATTTTACCAAGGAATTTAAAATTTCTTAAGTATTAAGGTCAGGTCACTAGATATAACACCTTGAGTTCCAAAAAAATTTAAAGGGAATTCATTCGATTCATTTCTTAGTTCTTTTAAGTTTTGGGTCAACTTCAGACGACCATAACTTTCAGTACAAGATAAGTTAGGAGACCCATAAGATATCTAATCAAAGATCTCTAAGTCCTCTTTCCAACGCCACCAAGTTTGCTAATGTTTGAGCTCATATGAGGGAGATATGTCTTTTTGAAGTCATGCTGTCCATTTAAGGAAAGTTACCCCACTCGAAAATACTAGGGGTATTTTAGTCTTTTCCTTACCCCCACTTATTCTAAACGCGAATTACACCCAATTAAGGGTCTAAACTGATTAGAATCAGTTTCATTCATCTCCAAAAGCGTTTAGGGTTTTAGAGAGAAGATTCAAGTGGAGGAAAAGTTCAAAGTTTCAAGCATTCGTTCAAGAAATTCAAGATTTCGCCAAGAACCTAGTTCTTTGAGGTATGTAAGCTTCCATAGTGTTGGGTTTGTTCACCCACACACCAATCATGAGTTTCTTTTGCGAATCTATCCATAAATATTGAGCAATTTTACTTCTTGATGAGTTCTTGATAAGTGTTTTTGAAGTTTCCTTATCGATTAAGTTTTGATGTAAGATTCTACTTGAGTCAACTTCAAACGATCATATCTCTTTGAATATAAATAGTTACATGGCCCATAACCTATCAAATTAAAGGTATTTGAATCTAATTTCCAATGCCACCAATTTTGTGTCAATCCAATTTATGACTAAAAAGTTATGACCATTCTGGTAATCTGATGCAGTGTTATTACGAATTAGCCGATGGGAAAACATTAAAAAGGGTCATTTTTGTCTTTTTACCCCCAAGAAAACCCTAAACAATTTTTTTGACTAATAAAAGGCTCAAGACAATCAGATTTTCATCTTTTAATCCATTATTCTCTTTGCTCTCAAACTCTAGGGCAAAACCCTAAGGAAAAATCAGAGTAGAAGACTTCATTCAAGATTCTTTCAATCTTTTACAAGATTCTTCTTCAAGGTAATTCTTTCTTCAAGAATTCCATTCTTTTCAACTAAAATTCCTCCACACAATTATGAATCACTAATGAAAATCATAATTCTTGGCCATAGAGATTTCAAGAAACTAATTAATCAAGAATCTCAAGAAGGTTTTCTTGATCGTTTACCTTCAAGCTAGGGTTTCAGGCTTCTAATCAAGTTCTTCTTCAAGATTCTTCAAGAACCTTGTTCTTCCAGGTATATAAGGATATCATAGTGTTGGAGTAGTTCGTCTTCACGCCCTACATCTTCATTCAAATCATCAAAAGAGAAATCTAGGATTCTACCCCTAGATTTGAGTATTCTTGAGATAAGTTAATATGAGTTCTTGAGTTCATGGTTCTTTTTAAAAAATTCTATTCTTAATTATTGAGTTTCTATATTTTTATTGAGATTCTTGAGTTGAATTGTTCATGTCTATAATTCAGCATGGACCTTATTTTGAGTTATAAATCTTGAGAAGTTTTTTAAAGCCAACACTTTGAGTTTTAAACTGAGTTTTTGAGAAAGTTAAGATGAGTTTTCAGAAAATAAAGATGAGTTTTGAGAAGGATTTTCTAAAACATGATTAGTATGACAATCGAGTATGTCATCAATGTTTAAGCAGTATGATATGTAGATATACCATAAATGTTTATGCAGTATGACTTCCTGAGTCATCAATGATCATATTATAATATGATTTTGAAATGTTTTTGAGAAAGAGTTTTCAAGTATGAGTATAAGGAGACTATGTATTCCCAGAGGCATCCGTTTTTACATTGATAAAAGAGAAACTGAGATTTCTAAATGAGTTATGAGTTCAAAAGTTAGTTCAAGAGCAGTTACCTCTTTTAAGAGGGTAGTTTGAGTAATTATCTCAAACCAGAGGAAGAGTTATGTATTTTTTTAAACTATATGAGCATGAGTATATATTATTAGGAGTAGTATTGAGCACCGATATGGGGGAGAGTTCAGACAACTCACAACGCCCATAAACCATGTATACCAACATGGGTAAAGGGTCATACTTTTTAGATATTTCCTTATTGCTTTTAAGCACAGTTTAGTGGATCCACTTAGTTGAGAGGTTCTATACCGGCAAAGTATAGGATAGTTCTGGTTGCGTGGGCAAGACGTTGTATCATCACATAGCTTATAGTGATGGTTGTCGGTTAGAGAATCTCCCACAGAGTTATATTATATTTTTGTACAAAATGAGTTGTTATTGTATTCTTCTGAGTTGCTATTTACTGTTTCAAAGGTTTTCCATATATTGCATCTATTATTGTTTCTTTATCTTGAGTTGAGTATCTAGAGTTGAATATCTTGAGTATCATATCTTTGAGTTAAGTATCTTATTCTTGAGTTGAGTTTAGTTGAGTGAGTTGAGAGGAGGTAAGTATGTTTTCTTTTTATCAAGTTCAAGCTTATGTTTATGCTTTAGAATTCCCCTTATATGCTCGAACATTTCATGTACTGAGCCATTTGTTCTGCATCATGAAATGATGCAGATACATGTATTTAGGATCATCAACAAGCATTTCGTTGATACCACTTGCAGTTCGAGTTAGCTATGGTGAGCCTCCTTGCTTTTAGAGGATCTCATTTACTTTTCAGCTTAGTCAGGATGTCGTGGGTCTTGTCCCGACTTTCATCTTTGTCATTTAGATGCTTCATAGATAGACATTAGAATTTGAGAAGTCTGTTTCATTTATTTTGTTAAATGTTTTACAGGCTTGAGTTGCCTATTTCTGGCGAGTTGAATATATTATTTTATTAGAGTTAATCTTTGAGTTAAAGATTTTGTAATTGAGTTTCAATGAATTTTATTCAATTTTAAGCTTTGTATTCTTCAGTTAGTCTTCCTCTTGTAGTCAACCAGGATGAGGGTTCGCTTGGGGACCAGAAATGACTCTCAAGTGCCAGCCACGTCCAGGGTGTAGGCTCGGGGTGTGACAATAGGACCCTTAGGATGTCTGCCCATTCTCGACTGCTGTCATGGATGAATAACGGGACCATGACGCTAGAAAGAGCTCCCACCCCTATGTGAACCTCTACCTCCAGATGAGGCACCTAAAAACTAACCAGATGATTGGTCCTTCTAGGGGTCCCCAAACTCCTTTCTAACCATCAACTCTGACTTCTTTGTGGTACTCACAATGGAATGTCAAGGAAGCCCCCTCTCTTGATGCTCTAAACACATAAGACCTGATAGAGAAAGTTGACCCTCTCACGAACCGTGGATTCTCTCTACATCATTCAAAACAATAGTCATAACATGTGTTGATAACTCACAGAAATTAGACTCATACTCAGTAACAGACAAACTACCATGTGTGAAGCTCTTAAACCTCAATCAACTCTCCTCCCTCACACTCCAATGAATGAAGAGCTCTTGAAATGCACTAGAGAACACATCCCACTCTTTCAAAGGATATCCAACTGGTCTAGACCTCACATAAGTCCTCTACCACTCTCTACCGGCACCACAGAGCTGAAGTGTCAAAAAACGAACAAATCATGCATCACCCATATCTACTGCCTCTAGCATCTCATGGAATAAAGTTAAGAACTCATGAGCCTCCTCGTTCTTACCACCCTGAAGCTGGGGTGGTTTCATATTCTCAAACCTCTCATAAAACTGATGATCATCTTCTGTCTAAATAACCTCAGGAGTAATATGTGTACAATAGTCCATGCAGAAACCACTGATGGTTGACCCATGTTATCATGAATAATTAGACCCTAATGTATACCTGGGTTTGTGCCCCTACTCCCATATGAGGACCGTGTGGTGTGCCTACTGGACTATTTCGAGAAAAACTCTATAATACACCTAACATCCTCACAAAATGTCGTGAAACAGAGAAGTTGCAAACTCAGGAGGAAAGTTGTCACGACCCATATGTTTTACGGAGGTTGAATCATCAGTCATAATTCATTTATTAGGAATCGATTTATAATCGTGTATGGTTTCGTTATTAGATCCAGCAGTTCTTGTCCGTATATAGACTTTGTTTGAGGATCTTTCTTCATCCACTTGTCCCAAAAATTATTATAATAAGTTCTGTATAGGCAAGGGATTTGTTCCTCAGTGAAATCTACTTCCGGAACCCATTTGTGAATCCATGGAACAGAGAATTCTATAAAAAAATATATCTGTTCAATTTGTTGAAAATAACAAATATGTTCTTGATGATATAACTTGTTTGAGATCTGGGGAAATCTTGACCCATTCTTTGTATAACTTGAAAAATGGTTCGGGCAATATTTTTATGGTTGGCCCGTGGTATGATCACCAGTTTAAAAACCAATTTGGTATACGATTAACAAATATCTTGGCACATACTTTTATAAACCAAGTATGTTTATGCCTCTCATTTTTATAACAGAGGACTTTATTAAATGCCTGAATATAATCCGAATAGGTAAAGCTTACCATTACTTTGTTCAGACTGAATTGTCTTTCAGTCATTGAGGAAATACCCCAATCTTCAATATGAATGACGTGTTTTATAATCATTTTAGAGAAGTTATAAACATTCTCACTTGTATTATATCCTGAAAAATGTTGAAATTCAACACCTGTGCTCAAAATATTTCCGAGTTTTGTATGACTCACCCGGGAAATAAAGCCCATTAACTAAATACCTCTGGAATACCTTCCAAGGTTCTTCTTTTCTCTGTATGTCAGAGTTTTCTAAGAGAAATGATATTTCTCTTTTCTCTACCTTTTCATATGTTTTGATATCATCAACTTCTTCTTTGGCGATTGAAGCAAAAGTATCACCTTGCTTTTGAGTTAGAAACTCTTGTAGTTTAGCATATAATGGATCACTTTCTGGAATATCTTCCAGATGTATTGATGACGAAGCTTTTTCTTGTGCTCTAGAGTTTAAGTTATATAAACTCATTCCTCCTTTTTGTATAATTGAGTACTAGATGATGAAGATCCGTATGACGATCTTGATGAACTTGGGGATAATCTTCCCCTTCCGCGAGTATAACTGTCTTTTCCTCTAGGCTTGGTTATCCAAGGAGGATCCATCCTGCAAACATAGCATTTAGTTTTAATCATTCAAGAGGTTATATTTTTTAATCATTCAAGAGGTTATAAACTTCATAACAATAAAATCTTTCATAAAGCTCTTGTTCAATCATGTAATCATGATTTACGGGTCAATTAAGAGGTTGGTGGGATAATTATATGACCCTTGATGCAAAGGTAGCAGTCATAAATGCTAAGGCTACAGCCGAAGGAGTTGATAACCTAGGGTTTGCTTTAGTCAAAAATAGAGAAGACGCTATTTGTACTTTAGTCTTGACCATCCTAGAACATTTTATTGGTAGATTTACCAATCATCTTCATATGAAAGAGTCACAATATGCTTTTTTCGATTCCAAAAAGCACTAGGATGATCAGCACAAATATCAATGGCCATTTGTTCAGAAATGAGCTTTAATTTTTTCTTGTACTTTAGTAGATTTTAAAGTATCGAATATATTCATACTAAATATCTCAAGTTGTAAATATTCCACATGCTTTTGCTTCATTTCAATCAAAGCATTAATATCTCGAGAAATAGGCTCAGTGATAAAAGTATAACTGGTATCTTATTTTTTAGAAGTAGCAGAAAATCCTTTAGCATTTATATTGGTAAAAGGATAAATTGCATTTATAAACGGAGTTCCTAGAATAATAGGAGGGTATAACTGATTTTTTACCAAGAAAAAGAAGTGGGGAATACAAACTTTATTCTGAAAAATACGAGTATTAGATAATTTATACTTTATATCTGAAGCATGACCAGATGCAGATTTTACCATATGAGTTGTTTTCTCAAAATATTTAGTAGGTACTAGACCTTCTTGAATGCAACTCACATCAGCTCCACTATCAATCATAGCAATGTTAGTTATAAGAAAAAGTATTATCAATTAATATAGTACATTTAACATACCATTTATGAGCTGTAACAATTTGCATCATTCCTAAAAACATATTTTGTTTCGGATCAATATTCAAAGTGTTGGCAAGAGTATTTTCTTCAGCAGTAGATTCATCAACCTTATTTTTACCTTTGCTATTAGCAGACTCAATCTGAGTAAGACGGTGATCGCAAATAATATGATTTTGTTTAAGAAATTTAATTTCTTCCTTTAAATGTTCAATTTCTCCTTTTGAAATCATCAAAAGAGGAATCAAGAATAACCATGGTTTGTTTAAAAGAGAGTCTATTATGCACTTCAGACAAGGAGTAAGGAGCAGAATAATTAAACTCATCTTTAACCATTTTATCATTAGGAATACTAGTTGAAGAGCTAGTTTTACCAGCATCCAATTGAATGATCTTTTCACGAAGAGTATTATCGGTAACTTCTTTTAGAAGTTCTATCACATGGTCTGCAGTGATAGTGAACATATTCATGTCTTCGAACTGAGATTGCAGCTTGTAGAATTCATCATGTTCGCAGTGACAAATATCACCATGACATTTGCAAGCATCATTTGAATCTTGATGAACCTTAGAAGACTCAGGTAGCTCTTCCTTTGTTGCATAACTTGCTTCAGAATCATCATAATCTGATTCGGAACCAGAAGTATATAGAAAACTATAAATCTTCTCTTGAATATCATCATCAAGTTCTAGAGTCTTAAGCTTTTCTACCTTACAATTTGGAGCTATATGCCCAAATTTTCCACATTTATAACACTTAATCTTATCAAGATCTC
>NW_006238970.1:2007267-2007451 GCF_000226075.1 Solanum tuberosum | reverse complement strand
TTTAACTCATTGCACAAATTTATGCCTTCTTGCGTACAAGCCCCAATAAGCTTTCCATAGGTAAAATTATTATAGGGAATAATTCCTTGCGGATATCTAACAGTCTTTTTCACTCTTTCTGCAAATAAAGAAGGTAAACCATCAATAAATTTGGCTTTCCAGAATTCTAAGCCATTTTCGGGAA
>NW_006238970.1:2002533-2006948 GCF_000226075.1 Solanum tuberosum | reverse complement strand
TGGAAAATTATAGACGGAATGGTGATTGATATTGTCAATAATTACATGATTGAACAAGAGCTTTATGAAATATTTTATTGTTATGAAGTTTATAACCTCTTGAATGATTAAAAATATAACCTCTTGAATGATTAAAACTAAATGTTATGTTTGCAGGATGGATCCTCCTTGGATAACCAAGGCAAGAGGAAAAGATAGTTATACTCGCGGAAGGGGAAGATCATCCCCAAGTTCATTAAGATCGTCATACGGATCTTCATCAACTAGTACTCCAACTATACAAAAAGGAGGAATGAGTTTATATAACTTAAACTCTAGAGCACAAGAAAAAGCTTCGTCATCAATACATCTGGAAGATATCCAGAAAGTGATCCATTATATGCTAAACTACAGGAGTTTTTAACTCAAAAGCAAGGTGATACTTTTGCTTCAATCGCCAAAGAAGAAGTTGATGATATCAAAACATATGAAAAGGTAGAGAAAAGAGAAATGATATTTCTCTTAGAAAACTCTGATATACAGAGAAAAGAAGAACCTTGGAAGATATTCCAGAGGTATTTAGTTAATGGGCTTTATTTCCCAGGTGAGTCATACAAAACTCGGAAATATTATGAGCACACGTGTTGAATTTTAACATTTTTCAGGATATAATACAAGTGAGAATGTTTATAACTTCTCTAAAATGATTATAAAACACGTCATTCATATTGAAGATTGGGGTATTTCCTCAATGACTGAAAGACAATTCAGTCTGAACAAAGGCATGTTAAGCTTTACCTACTGGATTATATTCAGGCATTTAATAAAGTCCTCTGTTATAACAATGAAAGGCATAAACATACTTGGTTTATAAAAGTATGTGCCAAGATATTTGTTAACCCTATACCAAATTGATTTTTAAACTGGTGGTCATACCACGGGCCAACCATAAAAAATATTGCCCGAACCATTTTTGAAGTTATACAAAGAATGGGTCAAGATTTCCCCAGATCTCAACAAGTTATATCATCAAGAACATATTTATTATTTTCAAAAAATTGAACAGATATATTTTTTTATAGAATTCTCTGTTCCATGGATTCACAAATGGGTTCCGGAAGTAGATTTCACTGAGGAACAAATCCCTTGCCTATACAGAACTTATTATAATAATTTTTGGGACAAGTTGATGAAGAAAGATCCTCAAACAAAGTCTATATACGGACAAGAACTGCTGGATCAAATAACGAAAACCATACACGATTATAAATCAATTCCTAATAAAGGAATTATGACTGATGATTCAACCTCCGTAAAACATATGACTAGAAAAATTTCTAATCATGATGAAGGAGAACAAAATGAAATGATTTTGAAGTATCTAGAAGAAGTAAAGAAAGCGATTCTTCTAAATGTAAGTAATTACGCAAAATCAGATTCATCAATGCTAGTGAAACAAGTGAAGATATGCACGAAGCTCAACCATATGAACAAGAAAGTCCAGTAGATGCACTGAAGAAAGCCAAAGATTTTTTGGCAAAACTAAAAGACAAGATGTAGCAGTGCTAAGCTTTTCCGGAACAGTAAAACGCCCGGACTATTGTAGTAACACTGTAGCTCAACAGTAGATACACTGTTACCAGGACCCAGATAGGGGCCCAGTATCCTGTACAAAGATGCTTTCTTTTCCTATAAATAAGTTTGTTTTTCTTTAATTAAAGAGCAGGTTTTAGAAACCCTCTCTTCCGTTTTGCACTCTCTCTCTTTCTTGTAAACTTTTCTTACTAAGTTTTGTAAGCTTGTCGGATTTTGGCCGGAATAATAAAGTGTGCGGTTTGGTAACAACAAGGTACTTTCTTTTCTCATTCTTCCTATCTTTTACTTTTATAAATTCTCCGATATAGTCGCGACTAAAAAATTATATCTATGCCGGATGACTAACTTCTCTCTTATATAGACCATGAACGGATCTAAACTTTATTTAAATATAGAAGAATTTTAGTATGGCTTCTTGACTTGGTTCTGAGATTGAGGTACAGTCGGATCTAGTACTACTTTTACTGGCTTTGTCTTTGTAACTCCGTCTGATGAGCCATGGTTTTTAGCCCGAAAAAGAGTTTGATAAGTAGGGCACCTGATACCCGGTTAGAACTATCAGACACATGGGCTCAATAAAAGTATGTATTAGCTTCTTGACAGGCCCTTTGCTTGGGTAAAATAATTAAATCATGCAGTCGGTGAAACTATATTAAAATTCTTGTGTATTTCGATTCTTATGTAGTTGGACTACTTCTAAGGATATTGACTTGCTTGATCTATGACTGGGCGGACCACCGCCAGGTCAGTGATCCTGTATCGTTGGTATCATCATCATTATTATTATTATTATTATTATTATTATTATTACTATTATTATTTTCTTACTATTTTATGGATGCAAGTTCTACTACATCTAGGGGGAAAGATAAGAGATTGATCTTTTTGGGTTAGAACAAATTTAAGAAGAAATAATTATTGATATGGTGGAAATAAATTTAACTTGTGGTAGATCTAAAGTTAGCAACTAGTTTTAACAATTTCCATGGACTGAGAAGTCAGTAAATTATTTTTCTCCAAAATTCTTAATTTTTTTTAAAGAAATTTAAAATTGAGATGGAAATTACTAATCGAATGAATCTTGAGAGAAGCATGATCACAATAGATCGAAACCTATAATTTTTCTCTTGATGGATCTAAGATTTTCATATTTTTTTCCTCTCTTTATCTAATCATTTATGTTTATTCAAGAATGCAAGTTCTAATAAAGGAGATTGGTCAACTTCGTTTTGACCACTAAAAGAAAAATGATTGTTGCTATGAGTGGAATTTAATTTAATTTGTGATAGATCTAGAGGTTGTGGGAGCCTTTAATTTTTTTTAAAAGAAATGAGAAATTTTGAAAATTGATCTTTTCAAAAAAAAAATTAACTTATTAGAAAGAAATTTTGATATCCAATTTATTTAGTGAATCGTTTGAGATGCATGACCACAACAATAATGGATCTTGTTGCGCAATCTATACATTGATGGACAAACATCTTTTACTTTGACTTCCTTTTGTGTGGGTATTCTAGCATTTTGATTAAGTTCTTAAGATGTTACTTGACATGTAAATATAAATTACTAGCAAGCTAGCAATTTTCATCATTTTTTGAAAACCTTTTCTATTACTTCATAAAATATTTCTGTCTTGCAACAGATCTAACTAAGTGTTTTTTATATTTTACTAGAATATGGATAACCAACACAAAAATTTTGGTGATGAAGATGCAATGTTAATGGATGTGCCCATATCTTTTATCACACCTAAAAAATCAAAAGTTGATGATTTATAGGTAAGCCTTAAAAAGTTTCTCTAATTATGAGGTGCTTAATTTTTTTTCCTTATATATGCCATGTACAATATTTTTTTGATGGATACTTAACAACTTTTTTATTTTAGTTTTGTTATGAAAGAAAAAAATGTTCTTCTCTAGAGTTAATACAATTGAATAGTATCACAACAACAACAAATAAATAGTCATACAAATAAAAATAAATTAAACGTTTGATATCATCTTGCTACAAAATCAAGTAATGAAAAAAAGGTCAACCATCTACCCTTGTTTAATCACATTATAGATAAAAGTGTTTTGATCCATTTATACCCACATGAAAAAGTGAGAGAAATATATTAAATTAGCATGTTTATTTTTATGAAAATAGAACAAACATTGAATTAACATTGAGAATCTAACTTAAATCATTACAACTCCACTTCTCTTTAATAAACATATGTATTAAAAAGATAAATTGATTGGTATTACCATTCAAACTATTGTTTCTTGTAACAAGAATAGAAAGTAAAGATCTCTTTTAATGTGAAGATTCTTGAACATCGACAAAGAGATTTGAACTTCTCAAGGAAATCATTATTTCTATTATTGAAAACCTATGACCAATGGAAAATCATCTTTTTCTTTATTTTATTGGGGGTATTCTAGAACTCTTATTATGTTTTAAAATGTTAATTAACACGCAAGTAAATAACAAGTAAGCTAGTAATTTTCATCTTTATTTTATTTAAAGGAGAACTTTTTCATAGTCTCCTCTAATATAATTAGTTCACACAATTTTTGATTTTACAAAACAAATAACTAAGGGTGTGTTTGGTATGAAGGAAAATGTTTTCCTAAAAAATGTTTTCTTGGAAAACAAGTTGATTTTTGACTTATTTTCTCATGTTTGGTTGGTGAGTAGAAAATATTTTCCTGAAAAGATTTTGTGTTTGATTTATGAATGATTTTTTTTTTTTGAGAAATATCTTTTATTTTTAGTAGGGTAAAAAATAATTTTTGAAATTGAAAATAGTTTTTAAAAACAAACTTAAATTTTTTTATTTTTTTTTGGGGGTGGGC
>NW_006238970.1:1984695-2001389 GCF_000226075.1 Solanum tuberosum | reverse complement strand
TTTTTTGGGAGAGGGTGGGGGTAGGGGTAGGGGTGAGGGTGGGAAAAAAATTCAATTTAAAAACAAGCTTTAAATTATTATTTTTTGGGGGGTTGGTTGGGGGGCTGGGTTGAGGGTAGGGACAAAATAAATTGATCTTTTCAACAAAAAAGTAATTGTAGTTTGATGTTGGAAGAGAGATTTGTAAAATGTTTTCCTTAAGTTTTGAAGAGAAGCCATTTTCCTTAAATTTGAAGAAAATGAGTTGATTTGGAAAACATTTTCCAAAACATTTAACCCAACCAAACATGAGAAAATTGGACACCCTAAGTGTTTTATATTTTCTATTAGAATATGGATACGCAATACAAAGTAGATGGTGAAGATGCAATAGTGGCAGTTCCCATATCATCGGTCGCACCTCAAGATAATGTTTTTAAGGTGAGCTTTTGAAAAAATCCTTCGTTCTTTAGCATGCATATTTTAAGGTTCTTATTTCTGTTACTTTTAAGACATGTAAAAAATATTTTGATGCATTTGGGAATAACTTTTTTAATGTTACTTGTCTTATAAAAGAATGATAAACATTTTCTTTCTAGAGCTAAAACATCTAAGGCACATAACAATAACATCATTTAATTATAGTATTAGAAGTTCTCTAACAAGTCTAAAGCTTCATTTGTATTTTTAAGATTATAAAACGTCTGAATCTAGATGCTTATCGAAATGATAAAACATGAATTAAGAATATCTTAATTGAAATCTCATTATTAAGATGATGTATTAGGATCTAAATACTAAATAATAAAATTGTTATTGAACTCGTTAACATCCTCGGACTCAGAAACATAGAGTCATCGAGGCTTTATCTTACTGAATCTCCAAAATAGATCATGCTCCGCTTCCATCCTCACCGGTCCAATCACTGACCATGAAAATATCTCTATCTCATAAACCTTTTCCATCCACGAAACCACATTAACAACATACTGGACCCACAAACAATGCCATGTCAGAATTGCGGGTCCCACTCCAGTCCCTACCAAATGGATCAACAAAGTCAATACTTGAATAATTACATCTGATGAAGCAAGAGCTAGCACAAAAGTCTCCTAAGCTAGTCCCACTGCTTTCTATGCTGCCATACTAAGAGTATTTAGAAGTGTGGGGACTTGGACTTGTCTCTAACCTGGTCAGCAATTGGGGCCTTGGCCCTGTCTAGTATTGTTGCCTTGTTTCTGTCCTGATTTCCTCCACTATCGCAAGTTACAATAGTAACTTGCAGCTCAGGTGCCTCAACTCTTACTTCTCCTAAATGTGTCTTCATCATTTGTGAGATAAAATAGTGAATGTCATATACCAATTTGGATCACCATGGAATTACGTAATAACAAAAAGGAAAGAATTGAATTTTTCTAGTGTTGAAGAGCAGTAGAGACGTCTTCGTACCATTCTAAAAGACTCTAATAAACATGTCCTTGTATGATATCAAATAACCTAAAGATTAGATCCCAACTTTGTCACAAACTAACGCACCCACACTAACTTCACAGTGGGAAAATCCTATTTTACCAACTAAGCAAACTATAATTGTCTCTTTAACACAATTTAAAAACATTAAGACATGAAATAAAGTTTCATGTGTAATAGATTAAGTAATGTGGATGTATAAACTATTACATCTTCAAAATCCAAAAGTCATCCTACATGACTTCAACTAAAATATTTAAGAATAGTCATAAACTAAATAAATAAAATAATTTCTGAAAGAGATAAACAATAGTCTTCTAGAAGATCTATGGTAGTCTAGAAAGGTGTAACTCGTCCTCACATAAGAATTGAAACTACACTAAGCATGGGGCCTCGTAGAAGACTCTGCATCATAGTCTGCACTCAAAGAAGTAGCATTAGTACAAACACTATGTACTGGTAGGCATCATAAATATATAAGTCAAACAAGCAGCTAGATATGTACAACTGCACATAATCAATAACTCATCAAGTCAACTAGTCAACATCCACCTGGTAGATTATCTCACTTCCTACATATTAATGTAGACAGATAACTGGATATATATTTTACCATAACAGATATAACAAAATCACAAACTCTAAATAATATAAGCAATCACACACAAGTATGGAATTACATCCACATTGAGTAATATTGGAATAGCCTCTGCATCTTATGATTCACATTTGTCACTCGCCGAATCACTAATTTGTACACACATACAAAGAGACTTTAATATTTTCAACTATTCATTAGACCCTACCTATTAATGTACCATACCGGTGTGGTACTCGATCTACTACAAAATCATATATCATACCAAAATGGTATCCACTTCATCATGCATAACTACTTATTCATAAGCGCACATCCAAATCGATTTACTCATCATCAAAATAGTATTTATCGTTACCTCAACATATCTTAGTATTTTATCAATTGAGTTATTTCTCAGGTGAACAACTTCAAGTAAAATGACTATCACAAGTACACATCACAATCACAAGTGATTGCAGACAAGTTTCAACAATTCATTAATTTATTCATACAAGCACAGTCAAACCATCAAATATCAACTACTGACTATCTCCGCAGACCACTCAACATGCTTTATAGATTTACAATACATACAAGTAAATAATCAAAGTCTAACTCTAGGTGAATCATAACCTAACATCAATCAAAGAACTTTATTCGAGCAAGCTAATTCGCTTGATCCGTTAATTTTTTCAAAGCCTCAAAAATTCTCAAAGTCTAAAACAAACAAATTTAAGTATTTAATCATCTACACTTCAAAAATGGCCTGGGGGATTCAAACCAACTTCATTCTACCCTTTCTAAAGGACTAATTCATTACGTACGAATTATTTCATCATGATCATAATAGCCTAATTCATGGATTTTATACTCCAATAACCCATTTAAAGCACTTTATATGCTAAAATAATTCATTCTTATGGGACTCCAGGTTCACACTACATCATGAGCAAAACTTAACTCATCATTTATATCCTAAAGAGTGTTAATTAACAACTTAGAATCATAAGAATTACTAATTACTTGAACCAATACTTTTCTCCACATTAATCATAAATTATAGGGGTTCTAACCCATAATCCACCATAAAGATTACCTTTTCAATTCTAGGATGATGGAGAATCATTAGATGAAAGGTTTGATGGAGAATACTTACCTAGAAGAAGAAAATATCCTTAGCCCTTAAAATATTATCTCTTTGGGATTTGGGTCGTTCTCTCTAATTTATGAGGTGAGACTCAAAATAAATGAGCATTCTACTTCACGTTCTTTGATGGAATGATCACTTTCTCTGCTATGACGAATCCATTCCTTCTATAGTGGTATCGCTACAACGAAACCCCCCATAACTACAATTGAGAGCCCCTTAACAAGTAGCGCAGAGAAATATAGAGTAAGCCTTATTTCACAAAAAACAATTTCTATCACAAGACATCACAACAGAAAATTGACACAACAAAACATATGGAAAATAAATAAACCACACAAATAAAATCTAAAGAAACATAATTTTATTCTTCAAGACAGCGGGTACAATTTTGTTCCTCCCTTGATTCTTCTCTCATAAGATATTTATCCATGATTCAAGGGCCGTTAGTGGCGTATTTCTCGACTTAGGATGACTTAGACTTGATCTACATAATTTGAGGGTCGTTGGTGGCGTATTTCTCAAACTAGGATGATTTGGACTTTATCTACATAATTTGAGGGTTGTTAGGGTCTGTTTGGAAAGTCACCTGGTAATTGGAATTGGTGTAATTACCAGCCTAGTAATTACACTGTCTAGTAATTACACTGACCTGTTTGGTTGCTTCAGTGTAATTACACATGTCCTGTTTGGATGCCACAGTGTAATTACACATGTTCTGTTTGGATGCACAATTGCAATCATAAAATTATAATAAATTTTAAAAATAAAATTAATTATTTAAAATTTATACTAGACAAATAAGAAACTTTATAAATGACATTAAATTAAATGTTTAAGATATATATTCTTTTTGAAAATATATTATTTAATAAACATATTTTCTGTAACTAATATTATGAAAAAATAATTGATTTATATTTTTTCTAAACTAATATATTTCAATTGAATTGATCGTAACAACTAAAAGTATGAAGTTTCTACGAACAACGTGAAATGCATGTTTGATAAAAAGAATAATATATAAATAAAATGTCATAAATTATTAAATGTTTGACAAAAATATAATCTATCAAGTCTAATTAAAAAATGACGTGCAATGTAGATTCAATATTACTAAAACAAATGAAACTGAAAATATAACATAAGTTATAAATTCAAAACAAAAATTTTAACATAATACTCTTATAACAAATTTCAACATAGCAATAAATATGATTTAGTTTTGGTTTTCTTAATAAAGAAAACGTAAGTCTATAACCTTACTTAACAATAAATTCTATTTTAATTTAAAAATTAGAATATAATAAAATTATGCTAATGAGAAAATAAGCATGGCATAAAGAAATAGATAATACGAAAAAATTACATAGAATCACGTAAAGTAAGATTGAGAATAAGAAGAAAATGAAATATAATAATAAAAAATAAAAAATAAACTTTTACAAATTTTTTGAATAATAAAATTAAAAAAAGAACTTAAAATAATAGAAGTAAAAAAAATTAAAATATAAATAAAAAAAATAAAATTAAAAAGTAATCAGGTGGTAATTACACCATGTAATTACCAGCAATTCACAGCCTCTGCCTGTGAATTGTAGAGTATAATTACCCCTTGCCAATTACACCAATTACCTACTGACCAAGTAATTACTTGTCCTTCTAAACAAGACAAGACAGTGTAATTACACCCATTACACCAAATTCAATTATCAGGGTGTCCTTCCAAACAGGCCCTTAGTGTGTATCTCTCGAACTAAGATGATTTGGATTTGATCTATTTATGAATATTCCATGACTTTGTGGAATATTTGAGATCTTGATCTTTAAAAATACCCAAGCGTTTATGGGATATACTTGTTTCAGACTCTCTAATCAGTCTAAGAGTCTCTTCTAGAGGTGTATGTCACTAGGTCACCTCCTAACATAACACAACACAACATTACATCACAACACAATACACAAACCATATAGATTAAACAAGAGATATACGTTTTTATACATCTTTGAGTTCTTATTAGATAATTCATTATGGGACTCTAACCAGGGTACTATGGCCTTAGCCACTCATAACGACCGAATGTGTCGTTATACATATGAATATAAAAAAAAAAAAAAATATATATATATATATATATATATATATAAAATTTAGAAAAATTATAAAATGACCCCAAGCAATCATACTTTTTAGGAGACCTAGTACCCCATTGAATATTTTTTTAAAGTGTTATTTGGATATTTATTTGGTGTGACTTAAGCCAAAACTTGATTATGGAAAAACATAGTTATTCAAAAGATTAAATATTAAAAAAATTGTTGCTCCCCAATATACACTAAAGTGTACGTGGTCGCGCAAGTAATATAGATTCTTAAAGAAATGAGTTATTGTTCCCAAGGGACTTATGATCAACTTATATTCACTTAATTCTACAACTAAAAGTAAAAAGTAGCATTTTCAAGAGTTGATGATTTATTGTTTATCTACTAATAATTATGCACTAATTAAACGTAACTAATTGTGACCAACTTTGATATAATGTTTCAAGCAAGTTAAAAGCAATTCCAGGGATTTAGCATATACTGAATATCCTGTATCATATTATTAGCTTAGAATTAATTTCAGTTGTCAAGTTACTGGTTTATAGGGTAGATGGTATGATCCGGGTTATACACCTCTCGTCGCCTACCCCAGTTAGCTAGCTAACTACATCGTTGAGCGGGGATAAATAGACTAACTGGCGAGCATTTATATTTCATCATATTTCGTAACCAAGCAAGGTGTTCGTCTGGGTGTCACTCCTGAACACTAATCACCTCAATTTAATGGGTGGACCGAGCTCTCTATGTTCTCTGGTCTATCTAACCTCTCCTCTCCCGATTTTGCAAGCATAAAATACTAAAACAAGAATATAGAAGTAACTTATAATGACAACCGAAAATTAATTCAACAACCTTAAATAGTCAACAATCAATTCGTAGCTACAGCCCCAGAACTAGGGCGTTTAGCCACTCATGCTATTAGAAAACAAGAAATTACAATAGTTCATGCAAATTCCAGAAAATAGAAGAGTTAAAGGATTAAAACCTATTACAAACTTGAATTCTTGCTCTTGCACACTAAATCAAAAGTTGAACTCCAATTATGGAGTCGTAAGGATCTATTTATAATAGTAGGAAAAGTTGGGAACAAATCCTACTCAAATTAGGAATCCTATTTAATGTTTAAAGGTTGGCAAAGTCGGCAAAAGATGGACGTGTCGCGCCTCTCACTTGACTCTGACGTCCCCTCCTTGGCGCGTCGCGCCTCTCAGCGCGCCTGAGGAGGGACTCTGAAGTACCACCAGTGGCGCGCCGCGCCAACCAGTGCGCCAATTACTGGTGGTTTTTGTCTTGGACATTTTCTTGCACATCTTTGCTCCTTCTTTCTTCATTCCAACTCCAATTCCTTCGAGTGCTCCTGAAATAACTAATCATGTGTGTTAGTTTACAATTATCACAAGTTATACCAAAAATCAAGTTAACAACTAAAGATCATTCCTCAATCTAATCAATTCATAGGTCAATATAGACAACTTAGGCATATAAATATGCCTAAGATCACCACCCCACACTTAGACTTTTGTTTGTCCTCAAACAATATCTAGACTATCAACTCTTTTACACAACCCTTGGACTTATCAGCCCACCTTAAAATCAACAAAACATTTTTAATCATGATTTTGTAGTTCACAATGGATTCACATTTCACAACATTTACACCAAGTTACAACACATGCTAAAAGAATGACCCTTTAACTCTTTTTCCGGGCTAATGCAAACTCATACAAACACATTAATTAGATAATCTTACACATGCCATGAACGCCCTCACTTGTTCTTGTTTAGTAAAGCCTTTCACTCAAACTACTTGCAATATCAACAAGGCCTATTTTCAAACATCAACTCACCCTTACAAAAGAAGTTCTTACTTTTCTCAACATACCATAAGCTTGCCAATAGTGTATTATTACTTTTGCACATATTTCTTAAGGAATGAAGAGGACTTTCATTAGGTTGTAATGTCGGCTTAAGGTAAGGGAGGGAAAATTTAGGAATCATTTTAGTGACTACACCTCCCTAATGCACATATCATTATTTTGCCAACAATTTTCTTTATAGCTCTTGTTTCCTCCTAGCACACACTTCATGACTATTTACCCTTTTTGTTGCTCCATATTTGCCCGTTATTTCTTTTTCATCATGTTTGTTTTTATTTTTATTTTTAATTTTTTTATGCCTTTGCACTAGCCACCCAAACTCTAGATTTTTAACATCCAAGTAAGGTACACATTATCCTTGATAGGATCAGGGCCAATGTTTCGAGCATAATTCTAAATTAGCCACCCTCAATTTTAATCGAGGTGCACATTGTCGCTAAGGACCAGGGCCAAAATAGAATTTCCTTTTCACACAATGTAGGAATTCACCCTTAGCTATATCAACCAACATTTTCCAACCCTTCTTCTCAACATAGTGCATTAAGGATTTTTCATAGGATCAAAAGATTTGGTATCAAACAACGGGTTTCGGCTTATTATGTGGTTTATCAATAAACAAGGCTAAAGGCTCAATAGGGCTTCACTAGGGATGATTTCAATGGTAGGCATACAAGTAGAGTTAAGAATTGGCTATTTCAAAGAAGCGCCTCATTCACATTCCTTAAGTCATATAGGCTACTAATTCAACACACACAAAGCAAGTTCTAGATATCAAGTTAAGCAAAACCAACTCAATTCTCACCACACATGGCATTATGACACACATAAGGATATATCAACCAACATGCTTCTACAACTTGCATTACGGTATCATTACACAATGAAGCCCATTTATTTTTACTTTGAGTCAAAACTAAGAACACATGTTTGTTGCAAGTTTAACACTCTATTGCACTTTTCCACTTGTGACTATCCATGACGTTTGGCTGACTTTTTCGGACATAGTTTCCAAAGGCCAAGGTTGGTTTCTCAATCCTACTCTTCTATGTGACTAATTTTCCCTTAAGATGGTCGTCATCCATCCATCATTGGAAACTTTCACTCCTATGACTACTCTAAGACTCAATAAAGCAATAAACTAGTCCTAGTCGGTTCAAAGGGACAATCCTCAGTAAAAGTACCGAAAACAAACGCTGAGGAACCCAAAATAAAATAAAAAAATTTAAAAATTTAACTAAAAACTACCACTAGACTCGATAAAGCGGTAAACAGTTATATACAACAGAGACATATTACCCCACCCCACACTTTAAAAATAAGCAACTAGTCCTCAGTGCACAATTAAAATAAAGTATAAGGTTAGGAATACTCCCTGGGGCCGCTAGGCCTCGTCGTCACCGTGATCAAACACCATCAAGGCATTCACCTCCTCATCCACAGCATCATCCTACTCATCATACATAGCCTCGTCAACAGTAGCCTCATCATCATCCAAAGGCTCTAAGAATGCGGGAACAGTCCTGCATAAGAATGTTGCACTCTCAGTGAAGGGGTAGCGCTCCGCCATGGTCTCCATCTCCACATCTGTAACTGGACGGCCACCTATCCATAGCTGCAATTCTGCCATCCCAAACATTCAAGCCATGACACTGTCATCATGGGCTTGCCTCTCTTGGGCAGACAAGACATGTCCATGAGACGTGTCTAGAGCCTTGGTGCGGGTCACATCAACCAACTTACCCGTCAGATCCGGGTGATAAGCCATAGTCATGTCCATTGTTTCCTCTTCAATACCCTCAGCCCTCAGAAAATGGGTGATCAACCCCCCGTAATAGAATCTCCACCTCAAATTATTCCTAAATTCATCATATTTTGCCTCAGGATCGCCCCAACATTAATGGGCATTCCCTTCATCAGCATATAGACTAACACCACCCTATCCCTTGTCACATCAGTCAAATGTTTGGCAAGCAACAACACACTACACACTATCTTCAACCACACCCTAGCCACCTGATTAAAGCTAGCAAAATGGAGGGTATTATGCCTCCCAGTGTCCTTACTCCGCTCCCACCTAGCATTCGAATCAACCCCACATAAGGTATGTCGGATATCCCTATAAGAAGGTTTATCCTTTAAGTCATTAAACACATCAGGGTCACAATTCGAGATTCCCAACAATTCATTCAGAATACAGGCAGAAAACTTGACATCTTTCCCCTAGCAGGCACAATTTTATATTTCATTTCAGTTAGCTAATTAACATAAAATTCTCGCACTAGTGTTAAATTGCAATCCCCCAAATTGTCAAATATAAACCTCAAACCCAACTCATGAACAGTCCGATGTATATCAGGAAATTGTGACTGTAACCTTACCTCATTTACAAATTCATCACCCATATATTTCGCTTCTCTTTGGCATTCGAACCATTCCCACCCATACCTTTCCACAGCCTTTTTACCAAATTTTTGCACTGGTTCCTGGCTACTAGAGGACCCGAAAGCTTCTCCTTTTCGACTCCGCTTGGAACCCGCCACATTTTTTGCTTTTGGGGCGATCACCACCTGTGAAGAAAAGAAAATTGGAGAAAATGAACAAATTAGAAAAATTAGGGGGGTCGGGTTGGTCAGTAAAGAGAGGGAAGAAGAGAGAATTTTTTTTTATGGAGAATGATGATTTAGAAGTGAAAGAGAAGTGGGGAAGAAGAAAGGTGTAGTTGTGAGTTTAATGGAGGAAGGAGAAGGGTTGGTTTTGTTTAATGTGGGTTTGTTAATGGGGACAATGGAATTTGAATAGGAAGGATGAGAAGAGTTGGAGAGAATTTGGGGGTTGGGTTGGGTGAGAATGAGAGAATGAGGAGAAGAAATAAAGATTTTAGGGATTTAATGGATGCGTCGGGGTAAATCCGGGTCGAAACTCGGAAAATTAAGAAAACTGGGCATAGGGGCAATGGGAAGGGCGATGGGAGGGGCGACGCGCCGCTCAGCCGCCAGGCGCGCCTGAGCATCTCCTCTGACGTACGAGTGCAGGCGTGGCGTGCCAACCAGTGCGCCTGTCAAATTTTTTTTATTTATTTTTGTTTGTTTGTCACTATTACAAGCTAAGTTACAAATAATAAAAAATCCTATTTAACTAACACTAAGAACTAAAAGAACTTCCTAGATTCTACGAATTGAAACTATGCTAAAATTCAAAATTGCAAACATAAACTCCATATCTATTACATATTGTTCATGGGTTGTCTCCCATGTAGCGCTTGATTTAACGTCGCGGCACGACGCAACTTTGATCATTCATCATTTAGCTCAAGAGCTTCCCGATCACGATCCGAATCCTCACCAAAATAGTGTTTCATTCTTTGCCCATTGACTAAGAAAGTAAGGTCAATCTTACCTTTAAGTTCAACAACCCAATGTTGTGTCAATCTTACCACTTCAAAAGGACCACTCCACTTTGACCTTAGTTTTCCGGGGAATTACCTTAGTCTAGAGTTAAAGAGTAGCACATTATCTCCTGGATTGAAGGTACGAGTTACTATGTGCTTGACATGCCACCTCTTTGTCTTTTCTTTGTATAGCTTGGCATTCTCATACGCGTGGAGCCTAAACTCTTCAAGTTCATGCAGCTGATTCACTCTCTTTTTACCGGCTAGCTCAGGTTCTAAGTTCAACTTCTTGATTGCCCAATATGCTTGATGTTCTAATTCTGCCGGAAGGTGACATGCTTTCCCAAATACTATGTGATAGGGAGAAGTCCCTATTTGTGTCTTATACGCAGACCTATATGCCTACAATGCATCATCTAGTTTATCAGACCAATCCTTCCTTTGCGCATTCACCGTTTTCTGCAAAATTTACTTCACCTCTCTATTCGAAACCTCCACTTGGCCACTCGTTTGAGGATGGTAAGCTGTAGCAACCTTATACCGAATACCATACTTAGCAAGAAGATTCTTAACAAGATGGTTAATGAAATGCTTACCTCCATCACTTATAATTGCCCTTGGTGTGCCAAAGCAAGTGAAGATGTGCTTCTTGATGAACTTTATCACCACCCTTGAATCATTGGAAGGAAGAGCGACAGCCTCAACCCATTTACTTACATAATCCACAGCCACAAGAATGTAATGGTTTCCATTAGATGAAGAGAATGGACCCATGAAGTCAATACCCCACACATCAAAGATATCCACCTCCAAAATGTTACTTAGCGGCATCTCATGTCTTCTTGAAATAGTACCCAACCTTTGGCATTTGTCACACCCCTTCACAAAAGCAATAGAATCTTTAAATAACGAGGGCCAAAAGAAACTAGATCGTAGTACCGTATGAGCAGTGCGATCTCCTCCATGGTGACCTCCATATGGGCTAGCATGACAACTTTCGAGCACTTTGTGAACCTCAGATTCCGAAATGCACCTTCTCACTACCCGATCTACGTCTTTCTTGAACAAGAATGGTTCATCCCAGATATAGAACCTGACATCATGACTGAGCTTTTTCTTTTGTTGGGTGGTTGAACCCAGTGGATAATCGCCACTTACCATCAAATTCACAATGTCTGCATACCATAGCACTTGAGAGATATCTAATGCCATCAATTGTTCATCCGGAAACTCTTCCCGGATTTGCTCACCTTCATTCACATGTGAAAAATCCTCCAACCTAGATAAGTGGTCTGCTATTTGATTCTCCGTACCTTTTCTATCGTTGATCTCAAGGTCAAATTCTTGGAGAAGCAATATCCATCGAATCAACCTTGGTTTAGCATCCTTCTTGTTGAATAGGTACCTAATAGCTACATGGTCAGTAAAAACAATCACTTTAGTACCTACCAAATATGATCTGAACTTGTCGAAGGCGAACACTAGAGCCAGCATCTCTTTCTCAGTCACTGTGTAATTAGCTTGTTTAGAGTCAAGGGTCTTGCTTGCATAATAGATCGAGTGGAACACTTTATTCTTTCTTTGTCCCAACACTGCACCCACTGCTACGTCGCTTGCATCACACATGAGTTCAAATGGCAATTCCCAATCAGGAGCAATTAAGATGAGAGCTTCAATTAAGTTCCTCTTCAACATCTCAAAAGCTTTTAAGCATATCTCATCAAAGTCAAACTTCACCTCTTTCTCCAAGAGACTGCACATAGGTCTTGCAATCTTGGAAAAATCCTTGATGAATCGCCTGTAAAAACTTGCATGACCAAGAAAACTACGCACACCTTTTACAGAAATGGGAGGGGGCAATTTCTCAATTACTTCTACCTTAGCCTTATCAACTGCCAAACCAGATTTAGACACCTTGTGTCCCAACACTATTCCCTCTCTTACAAGAAAATGACACTTGTCCCAGTTTAGAACTAAGTTAGTGTCTTCACATCTAGCAAGTACTTTATCAAGATTTCAGAGACATACCTCAAAAGACTTCCCAAAGATGGAAAAATCATCCATGAACACCTCAACAAAGTCTTCCACCATATCATGGAAAATGGCCATCATACACCTTTGAAAAGTTGTCGGTGCATTGAAATGTCCGAACGGCATGCGCTTGAAGGCATATGTGCCATAAGGACAAGTGAACGTGGTCTTTTCCTAATCCTCTGGTGCAATCAAGATCTGGTTGTAACCGGAATATCCATCTAAGAAACAATAGTACTCCTGCCCTGCTAGTCAGTCAAGCATTTGATCAATGAAGGGAACGGGGTAGTGATCTTTCCAGGTAGCTTCATTTAGTTTCCGGTAATCTATGCAAATTCTCCACCCAGTCACTATTCTGGTAGGAATCAACTCATTCTTTTCGTTCCTTACCATTGTCATACCTCCCTTCTTGGGAACACATTGTACCGGACTTACCCACTTACTATCAGATATTGGGTACACAATTCCAGCATCTAGCCACTTTATGACTTCCTTTCTTACCACTTCTTTCATCACAGGATTTAGTCGACGTTGATGTTGTGCTTGGGTTTGTGACCTCTTCCATGTAAATTCTGTGCATGCATAAAGCCGGACTAATCCCATGGATATCTGCCATCCAATTGCTTTCCTCCTCCGCTTTAAGATCCTCAATACCGCATCAACCTGTAAGTCAGACAATTCTGCTAAAAGTATAACAGGCAAGGTTTCATTAGTACCCAAATAAGCATACCTTAGGTGAGCCGGTAGAGTTTTTAGTTCCAAAGTAGGGGCTTCTTCTATTGATGGCTTTGGTGGGGCCCCCAACTCGAGATCTAGTGACTCCACTTGATTCGTACGAGTGTGTACTAGTGCTAGATTTAAGCATGATTCCGTCTCTTGAGCTTCAGTGTCTCCCTCTATCTCATGACCCATAACACTCTTTCTAAAGGATCTTCGGGCACAACTACTTGTGAATTTACTATGCGATCAACCACAGTAATAGCAGACAACTCTTCATAAATAGAAGGTAATTTTAAAGTGCGATAAACATCAAATACCTCTACCTTATCATGTGCCCTCATGGTTATTTGACCAGCTGCTACATCAATCAATGTCCTACCTGTGTCCAAGAAAGATCGTCCCAAAATGAATGGAACTTCATAATCGGGTTCAAAGTCTAAGACCATAAAATCTACCGGAAAAATCAATGAACCTACTTGCACTAACACATCTTGTACCACCCCATCTGGCCTAGAAATGGATCTATCTGCAAGTTGGAGAATAACATTGGTTTGCTTTGGACTACCTAACCCAAGCTTTTGATACAAAGATAGAGGAATCAAATTTATACTTGCCCCCAAATCACACAACCCCCGGGCATGAACTCTTTACCCAATTGTAATATGCACAGTAAAACTATCCGGATCTTTTAACTTTTTGGGCAGTCTATTTTGGATCCTTGAGCTGCACTCCTCAGTAAGTGCTACAGTTTCATATTCAGTGAGTCTCCTCTTGCTGGCCACTATGTCCTTCACGTATTTAGCATACTTCGGGATACCCTGCAAAATGTCAACCAAAGGTAGATTAATGTGAACTTGTTTAAGGAGAGAGAGAAACTTACCAAAGCATTCATCTTCATTCTGATTTTTCAGCCTCTGTGGAAATTGAGGTGGTAATTTCTTTTGAGGAACGAGTACCTCAACATTGGAGCTTTTTACTACCTCTTCCACCTTTTTCTTTGTTACTTACCTCAGTGTCTCTTTCTTTGGAGCTAGTTCCTCTAATTGCATCCCACTTCTAGTACTTACTGCATGCAATTGCTTTGGATTTGGCTCAGTATCACTGAGAAGCCCGCCCAGAGGATGCAAGTTCAAGGAATTAACCACTTGCGCAACTTGTTTCTCTAAACTCATTTGTGACATCTGGATATTTCTAATGTTTTCATCCTGCTTATCTATTCTAGCTTTTAATTTGGTCCTTATTTCAGTCATGAGCTTTTGGAGTAGTTCTTCATTGGTCATCCCCCATTTTGGTGTACTAGGATTTGGGCCTTGGTTAAAATTTAAGTATTGTTGCTCAACTCCTTGAGAACGGTATTGGTTAACCCCTTGCGCCTGATTTTGATTTTGGTTACCACCCCATGAGAAGTTAGGATGGTTCTTCCAACTAGGGTTGTAAGTATTACCATAATTTTGTTGCACTCCACCCCTTTGTGCATTACCCATATAGTTTATGGAATCCGGGGTTGCCTCACATTGTTCAGTTTCATGAGTTCCACTTCCACATACCTCACACCAATTTGCTGCCTGTTGTACCATGTTTATCGGTGCCTGATTTAGAACCATTTTTTTAATTTGTAAGTTTCTGTTATGTTGCATTGCATCTAATTTGGCATTTATGGCAGTAGCTTGGTCTACATCTAAGTTCCGTGCAGCCTTTTGGGTAGGGGTTCTAGACATTTCCCTCTCATACCCTTGGTTCCCTTCTGAAAGTTTATCGAGTAGGGCGAAGAACTCTTCACTCGTTATGGATACGACCTGTACACCCGCTGCACTATTAAGAAGAGAACGAGCATTATAGTATAAACCCTCAAAGAAAGTGTGAGCAAGTACCTCATTGGTTTGCATGTGGTGTGGGCAAGCAATCAACATTTGTTTGAAACGTGCCCATGCTTGGTACATGTCCTCCCCTTGCTTTTGAACAAAGTTTATTATCTCCCCCCTCAACTTCACGGTTTTCTTGGATGGGAAAAATCTACTCAGGAACTTCTTTGCTAGATCATCCCAAGTGGTGATGGAGTTTGGTGGCTCAGAGTCTAACCAACGTCTTGCAGCTCCTAACAATGAGTATGGGAACAAAGTCAATCTTACATAGTCTGATGAGACTCCAATTGGGATGTATGTATTGGTATTTTCAATGAACATCCTAAGATGGATTTGAGGATCCTCATGGGGGAGACCAGTGAATTGCCTATTAGTATGGAGGACCTGTACCATGCTCTACTTTAGTTCAAATCTACCCCCCGGTGGAGGTTTTCTAATACTGGATGCCAAGTTGGCTGTGAGTGGGACTGCCACATCACGAACTGGTCTTGCGGGAACAATAAGCGGTACTCCTTCGTTATTCGGGTTCCTTGGGTTATTCATGTTTTCTAGGTTATTCAGGTTGTCTTGATTATCATCATCACAGTTTCCCGAAATACCTAACCCCAATTCTCCTTGTCGTCCCTGCTTCATTTTTCTGTGCTGGCGTAAAACTCTTTCAGGTTCGTGGTAAGTTTCGACAAGATCTCCTTTCCGAGCTAGACTTGAAAATCAAGTACCTACAATACACAAGCTAAGATCAAGTAATTAATATCTAAATATATTAAGTGTAGACTTAAGAAGACTGAATATAAATCAATTTCAAAGTCCTTGGTAGCGGCGCCAAAAACTTGTTGCTCCCCAATATACACGCAAGTGTACGTTGTCGCGCAAGTAATATAGATTCTTAAAGGAACGAGTTATTGTACCCAAGGGACTTATGATCAAGTTATATTCACTTAATTCTTCAACTAAAAGTAAAAAGTAACATTTTCAAGAGTTGATGATTTATTGTTTATCTACTAATAATTATGCACTAATTAAACGTAACTAATTGTGAACAACTTTGATATAATGTTTCAAGCAAGTTAAAAGAAATTCCAGGGCTTTAGCATATACTGAATATCATGTATCATATTATTAGCTTAGAATTAATTTCAGTTGTCAAGTTACTGGTTTATAGGGTTGATGGTATGATCCGGGTTATACACCTCTCGTCGCCTACCCCAGTTAGCTATCTAACTACATCATTGAGCGGGGATAAATAGACTAACTGGCGAGCATTTATATTTCATCATATTTCATAACCAAGCAAGGTCTTCGTCTGGGCGTCACTCCTGAACACTAATCACCTCAATTTAATGGGTGGACCGATCTCTCTATATTCTCTGGTCTATCTAGCCTCTCCTCTTCCGATTTTAAAGTTAGACAATAAATTTATCTTGTGGTGCGCAAGCATAAAATACTAAAACAAGAATATAGAAGTAACTTATAATGACAACCAAAAATTAATTCAACAACCTTAAATAGTCAATAATCAATTCGTAGCTACAGCCCC
>NW_006238970.1:1980143-1984130 GCF_000226075.1 Solanum tuberosum | reverse complement strand
AATCAAAAGTTGAACGCCAATTATGGAGCCCTAAGGATCTATTTATAATAGTAGGAAAAGTTGGGAACAAATCCTACTCAAATTAGGAATCCTATTTAATGTTTAAAGGTTGGCAAAGTCGGCAAAAGATAGACGTGTCGCACCTCTCAGCGCGCCTCTCACTTGACTCTGACGTCCCCTCCTTGGCGCGTCGCGCCTCTCAGCGCTCTTGAGGGGGGACTCTGAAGTACCACCAGTGGCGCGCTGCGCCAACCAGTGCGCCAACCACTGGTATCAAATTAGGAATCCTATTTAATGTTTAAAACTTGGCAAAGTCGGCAAAAGATGGACGTGTCGCACCTCTCACTTGACTCTGATGTCCCCTCCTTAGCGCGTTGCGCCTCTCAGCGCTCCTAAGGAGGGACTCTGAAGTACCACCAGTGGCGCACCGCGCCAACCAGTGCGCCAATCACTGGTGGTTTTTGCCTTGGCCATTTTCTTGCACATCTTTGCTCCTTCTTTCTTCATTCCAACTCCAATTCCTTCGAATGCTCCTGAAACAACTAATCATGTGTGTTAGTGCACAATTATCACAATTTATACCAAAAATCAAGTTAACAACTAAAGATCATTCCTCAATCTGATCAATTCAGGGGTCAATAAAGACAACTTAGGCATATAAATATGCCTAAGATCAAAATTCACAGATTATTTCATGAAAAATTGTTGTGTGATGGAGAGGGTTCTCATTATTTATTTTGTTTGATGAGTATAAATAAGAGATAAACATAGAACAATTTTATTATTATTTTTGTCTTTTGATTAGTGTGAGTGTGCAAGTGAAATAAAAAAGCTTTAATTTGTTATTCAACTCAGCTGATAAATAGAAATGCTTTAAGCAACTACTGCAAGTGTATTACTGCAAATCCATCCATAGTGTCATTTTAGTATTTCCCCCTAGAATTTAATAAAATAAGAAATTAATCTAATACTTTATATATCTACAAAATATTTTAAAACAATCTATGATAGTCTATGGTTGTGATGACTAGTGATGGTAGTAGTGGATGTCAATTGAGGATGGTAAGTTAACTAATAATGACATTGTGGATAGTAATTATTGGTAATGATGGATGCAAAATTTATTGGTAGTAGTATTGCTGTGGTTAATAATGATAGTGATAGATAATGATAGTAATGAATGATGATGGTGATTGAAAATATATGTAGTGGTGAATGATTACTTATGCTCATAATTGTAGATAATTCTCAATGATTGATGACAATAATAATTGTAAATGGTAGCTAGTGGTTGTGTTGTTGATTATAGGGATTGATAGTGGTGGTAGTTGATGATGGAAGTTGTGGATGGTTGATGGTAATAGTTTATAATGGTGGATAATTATGATGATGATCGATATTGATGGAGTATGCCGCAGGTAGTGAATGGATGGAATTAGTGAAATATAATATTTTCAAAAACCTTTGAACAGAAATATCAATGATATTAGATTTTGTTATAGATCTAATCATTTATACCTATTCAGACCCAGTAAATGGCTGCATCATAACAAAACTTACTTAATGATTGAGATTCAGACCTAAAATCATACTAATTTAATGAACGAGATTTGAATGATTAAAACTAAATCTTAATTAATGCAAACAAATGAGACCAAAATTCTAATACTTACTTGTAGATATCACTCATACAAATCTTTTTCTATGTTGTGCGATATCTTTAGTTAAGTACGCATTATGTCAAAAAATTATAAGTCCTCAGAGAAAATCTTCTTCCATATCATATTTCTTACATCTACTTATCATTGTTTCACATGAATAAACTGATTCATCTATAGAACAACCTATAACATGATTAAATTATTTCCAATGAATTCATATTTTAACTTTTCTGATAAAATGTATACAAGTTGTTTTTGGTAGGGAGGATAATTATATCAATAATAACTAGATAGAGTCATTTCACATATCATTGCAATGAATAACAAAGTAGTTTTTTAGTTTGGAAATTTATCATAATCACTAGTCAGACGGATCTAAGCTTTTCATATTTTTTTCCGTCTTTATCTAGCCATTTCTTTCTTCCATTTTAAGGATGCAAGTCTTAGTAAATCTAGGTCAAAACAGAGGAGATCGATCCTCTTAGATTTGACCAAATTAAAAGAGAAATAATTGCTATTGTCGTGAGGATTAATTTAATATGTGATACACATTGTGAGAGCTTTTAACAATTTCTTTAAAAAAGAAGATTTTAAAATTGATTTTACCCAAAAAAAATAAAAAAATATAACTTGCTTAGAAAGAAATTTGGATCTAGAATGAATTTTTTGTTACACATTCAATGAATTTAGTAATATTTAAGAGATGCAAGATCACAACTATCATTAAACTAGTTACCGAATGTATAATATTGATGGACACATATTTTTTTCTGTATATTTTTTTGGGTATTCTAGCACTTCGATTAAGTTCTTAAAACATTACTTTAAATATAGTAAGTGAGAAATTTACATCTTTTTTTGAAAACCTTCTCCATCACTTCACACAAGTTTTCATTTAACAAAAGATCTAACTAATTTTTTCATATTTTCTACTTGGATATGGATAAGCAGTACAAAGTTAGTGATGAAGATGCAAAATTAAGGGAAGTTTCCATATCTTTTCTCCCACATCAAGAATCAAAAGATGATGTTTTTGAGGTAAGTTTTTGAGAAGTTTCTCCAATTATAAGGTGTTAGTTTTTGTCCTTTTGAGACATGTAAAAAAATCTTTTGATGGCTTGAAAAACTTTTTAATATTAGTTGTGTTATGAAAGAAAGAGAAATATTATATTCTAGAACAAAAACATATGGATTGTATCACAACATCAATATTTAAATATTTCATTTAGATAAATATAAGTTGTAATTCTATTCCCCAATTTTGACGGGTTTTTTTAGTAAGTCCTACATTCATGCCAAAAAATGATAGGTCTATGATAACTTTCGTCCATACAATATTATTCACTTTTATAAAATTAATAGCTATAATTTATGAAGAGAGTTTTTATTTTTAGAGAGAACTTTTTCAAGATTAACATATGCAAAATATTTTTTATGCATTTGGGAACAATTTTTTAATGTTAGTCATCTGATGGAACAAAGAGAATGGGTTTCTTTCTAAAGCTAAAATATTTGAATCGCATAACAACAATAACATTTAACTTCTTATCAATCACAATCAAGTTGGAATTGATTATATGAATCCTCATTTCTCCATTTAAATTAAATTAATCATGCCATAGCCATACAAATAAAAATAAAGTAAAAAATATTTTAAATGCATATAAATAATAGTTATAGTATGAGAATTTCTCTAACAAGTTTAAGACCTCATATTTGTTTTATGATTATATATAAAATGTCTAAAAATCTAAATGTATATTTGACTGATAAAATGTGCATTAACAATCTCTTAATAGACTACTCAATATTAAGATGATTTATTAAATATTAATAAATAAATAAAATTCTACTTATCATTGAACATAGAATATGTAAAATGTTTCCTTATTTAAAGTTTAATAAGTACAAAGTTTTGAAAAAATGACTAAAATGATACTAATCTATGACCGAATTTGCAGTAACGTACTCATAGTTTATGGAGGACCTAGTATCTACTTGAATATTATTTAAAAGCATCCTTTTGACATTTATCCATTGTGTCACAAGCCAAAACCCAATTATAGAAGAATGTGAGATTGAATTTCAAAAGATTCAATTGATTTCTTCGAGGAAAAATTAAAGTGTGAACGGAAGGATCTCCATACTTTGTTCGAATAGTGTAAATGAGTGGTAATGATCAATTCCCTGTGTTTTTTCTTTTGATCAATATGTGTGTACAAACGAAATAACAATTTTTTTGTTTTTTTATTCATCCCACCACATAAATGTCAAATAAGTGCTTTAAAAAATATTTTAAAAAAATTGGGGGGGGGGGGGGGGGGGT
>NW_006238970.1:1944442-1979498 GCF_000226075.1 Solanum tuberosum | reverse complement strand
GGGAGGGTTCAGGATCATCATAAAGTATGAGTGTTTTATAGCAAAATCGACCAAAGTAAATGTGTCCCTTAAGATATTTTACAAAATTTAAGAAAACTAAAATTAATATAATACTACATCAATAAAATATTATTTTTTTAAAATTATGTGATGATTGATTATTGTGGTGGCTAGCTATACTTGTGGTGGATGTTAATTGAAGATGGTGTAATGGCTAATGATGGTGTTGTGGATAGTAGCTATTGGTCGTATGATGGTCTTTCAAACTAACTTTCAAGATAACTTTCTTCCATATAATATTATTTATTATTGTTGTGAAAATATCATGGATTAACTAGAACACAATCACCAATAAAAAAGATAGAGAAGAAAAATCACACAAGGATTTAACGAGGTTTAGGTAGGCCTAATCTTCTAAGCAAAAAGCAGGGAGATTTTTCCACTATGAAAGAAAAGAAATCTATAATCCTCTCAAGCCCTTAATACTACATTGTGTCCTGTAGAATGCTTTAGAATTCTCAACTATATCCCTTATATATAAATCCAAGTAGTCCTAAACCAACAATGAAAAGTTTCTCTCAATCTTAGAAGGACGATATATTCCTTTTCTAAATCTATTAAGACAAAGGAGCTCCTAAACAAATAGGGATTATGAGTTTCCTAAAATATACCAGGAAAAAGTTCAAGATATAATTAACTATTATTATATAATTAATTACTATGATGCATGAAGAAAGTTTTTATTTTTAGTGAGTGATTTTTTTTTCAAGTATTAAAACAATATAAATATAGTTTTTTCAAATCCAAACCATACATGACTTAGAAAATTTCTATGGTATCACCTCGGTACAAAATCTGGCGGGAAACAAAAAAAAAATCAACCATATACCCTTGATTAAACTCATCACATACAAAAGTCTTTTGAACCATTTATGCCCATATAAAAAGGTTGGATTAATAGACATTCATGTAAAATGAAATCATTGATATGAAATCAAGTTGAAGTTTGGTTTTGACATGTAATTTGGATCTTTAAGTTGTATTTTTAGCTCATAAACATAAAAACCCCATAAGTTTTGAAAACTATCAAAAGGACCCCAGTTATTTTTTACAATCTTACTAAATAAGCAAAAGTTCAAAACAAAAGTGTAATACACTATCAAAAAAGTTATTTTAAAAAAATACAACATTTATTGATCGAACTTTAATTTAGATCAATAAAAAGGTAACATTAAACATGAGTTGTAGTGTAGTGCTCTTTGATAAAATTGAACATGGGCAATATCATTAGATCATGCTCATATTTCATCAATATTTCATTACTCCTTGGGTATTCTTGCAAAAAAATGTGTAGATATATGATTTTTTTTTCTTTTAAAAAATAAGATATAAACTTGTGAGTCAATTTTTGTATTTTAAAAATGTGAAATCGTGATATGAAATTCCCAAATCAATTTTATTTTTTTTGAAGAATTTGAGATTTCATCTCATAATTTGAAATCACAGATAAAATCTCTTGCACAAATGCTAATTTTTCATCTCATGATTTTAAATAACAAGATGAAATCGCATGTCCAAATGCATACTAACTAAGCCTGATAATTTTGATGAAGATTAAACAAAGATTGAATTAATGTAGAGCACTTGACTTGCTATTATTACTCCCCTCAAACAATATTATAGATAAATATATTAAAATATAAATTAGTTTATGTAACCATTGAAACTACAATTTCTTTTAACAAGAATAGAATGTAAAAATTTCTTTTTTATGCTAAGATGCTAGAAGAGTTACAAAGAAGTTTGAGTTTCTCAAGAAAATTATTGCACTTGTTATTGAAACCATACGACTCATGGAAAAACATCTATTTCTTTATCTTTTGTGATATTGTTGAACTTTATTAAGTTTTAAAATATTACTTAGTATATATAAATTACTAACAAACAAGCAATTTCAGCTTTATTTATTTAAATGATATCTTTTGATTATTTCCTCCAATATTACTTCACACAATTTTTAATTTTACATAATATATAACAAAGTGTTTCATTTTTCTACTAGAAAATGAAGAAGCACTACATAATTGATCGTGAAAGTGCAATAATGACAGTTCCCATATCTTCTATTGCACCAGAAGCTGGTGTTTCATTGGTAAGCTTTAAAAAATTCCTCTATTTTTTAACATACTTATTATAAGGTGTTTAGTTATTTTTCTATTGAAACTATAATTTCTTTTAACAAGAATAGAAAGTAACATTTTCTTTTTATGTGAAGATGCTAGAAAAGTTATAAAAAAGTTTCCTTAAGAAACTCATTGCACTTGTTATTGAAAGCATAAGACTTGGTGAAAAAATATCTATTTCTTTATCTTTTGTGATATTCTAGAACTTTATTAAGTTTTAAAGATTAATTAATGTATATAAATTAGTAGCAAACTAGAAATTTCATCTTTATTTCTTTAAATAATATCTTTTTGATTATTTCCTTCAATATTACTTCACACAATTTTTAAGTTTACATAATATACATATTTTTTACTAGAAAATGGATAAGCACTATAAAGGTGATTGTAGGGATGGAATAATGGCAGTTCCCATATCTTCTATTGCACCACCAGTTAGTGTTTCTTTGGTAAGCTTTAAAAAATTCTTCTATTGTTTAACATACTTATTATAAGGTATTTAGTTTTTTTTCTATTAAGACACGTACAAAAATCTTTTGATGTGTTTGGTAATAAATTTTTTAATATTAGTCATATTACGTAAAAAAGATAAAAATAATTTCTAGAGCTAAAACATCTAAGTCGCATAAAAACAACACATTTAACTATATCTCAATCCGAAAAATGGAAATTGGCTATATAGATCCTCATTTCTTTATTTAAACTAAATTAATCATGTTATAGTAACATAAATAAAAATTAAGTAAAATAATGATTTAAATACATTTAAATAGTAAAAGTAGTATTAGAAGTTCTCTAACAAGTTTAAGGCCTCATTTCTTTTTTATGATTATATATAAAATGTCAAAAAGTGCACGAATCTTTGAATAGACATCTCATATTAAGATGATGTATTAAGATCTGAATACTAAAACATAAGTCTACTTATTTTTGTACATCTCTTAATTTAACAATTTTCTTAGAAAGAGAAACATTTAAAATTAATTTTCACCCAAAATATTAATTTGGTTAGAATGAAATTTTAATTTATGGTGGAACTTTTCATCTCAGACACAATTATTTAGTGAATCTTAATACACATAATCACAATCATCACTGATCTTGTTACAAAATGTATAAGATTGATGGTCAAATATTTTTTTGGAAATTCTAGCACATTGATTAAGTTCTTAAAATATAAATTGACACACACACATATATATATACATATATATACATATATATATATATAAAAAAAACTTACTAGCAAACGAACAATTTTGATATTTTTTTAGAACATTCTCAATTACTTCATGCAATTTTTTAGTTTACAAAATATCTAATTATTTTTTTCTTACTTCCTACTAGAATATAGATAAGCAGCAACGACTTGATGGTGATGAGGCTGCAACATTAATGGAAGTTCCTATATCTTTTGTCGCACTGGAAAAGGCAAAGGTTGATGTCTTGCAGGTACACTTTTGAAAAATTCCTCTTTTTTCTTTGAAAAGTTCCTCCAATTATAAGTTGTTGTTTTTTACTTTTAAGACATGTACAAAAAAAAAATCATAAATTCTTGAATTTTTTTATTGCTAATTGTTTTATGAAAACAAGAGAAATGTTCCTCCCTAAAGCTAAAAGATATGAATTGTATCACAACAATAACATTTTAATATGTCATATCGATAATAATAATAATAATAAAATAACAACAAACCTAGTGTAATCCAACGAAATGGAGTTTGCGGAGAGTAAAGTGTACATAGACCTTACCATTACCTTGAAGGTAGAGTTGTTGTTTCCAATAAACCCTTAGCTCAAGGAAACAATAGTAAATATATACTTCTAAAGGTCATTTAACAAGGTAAGTCTAGAATTTCATTTAAAATTAATTGTACAAATACGTAGGAAATAATCATAGGCCTGACCTAGCCTTCTTGATAGAAGTAGAAGCAACATATTTCATTGTGTTGTGCTGGCCGAGCATGATTCTTTAGAATAGAACATGTTGATGCTCCAATATTTTTTGTACTAGTTGATACAAAATGTCGATGCTCCTTACTTTGTCCAGATAACTACCTTTTGAGATAAATTTTTGACAAATTTAAATTTCATAAATACTGTTTTGATTGCAGAATGAGATGATACCAAAAAATATGCATTACATGCATACACATACATTTGAACAAAGAAGACAAAATTGGATCATCAAAAATATTTCTCGTCCAAGTGGTTCAATAATTGATTATGTAAGTTTTTTTTTTAATAATATACATGTTTTTTCTGCCAAAAATATCAATTACGTAAGTTTTTTTTTATGAGTATGACAAAAACAAACATTTAATAATTGTCGAAAACAGGTCTACCATCATTTGGAGACAAACAAAAAGTTTCGATCTTTGGTAGAGGTTTACAAATTTCTTGTATATGGGGAAGTTCCTGAAATAACGAAGAATTTAAAAGAAAATGAAGAAGCATTGCAGGTTAGCTCAAGAAAATTATATTAGAATAAATAATGAGATCGACTTGTTTATGCATTATCATTATGAGGATTTAATTTGCAGGTGACACAGAGACACGTAAACCATATGTGCGCGGCAAAAAATTGATAAAAAACTATGTAGTTGGAACATGTACTGAATCATGCAAAGGGGTTTACGTTAAAAATCGGGGAGAAGCTTACTACTTATCTGAACGTGACATCCCTTCCAATATTGGTAAGAAAAGTTAAGAAAGTCATTATAAGACATATATTGTTCCTCTATATATTGGTATTATTATTGTTGTTGTTGTTTTCACGTTCATTGTCCTTACCCTAGTTGATTCTAATAATTTTAAAAAAATCTACGGACAGAAAAAAAGAGAAAATGAAGATTTATATGGGCATCGACAGGTGAAACTGGGAGATGATGCAACATGTGTTAACTCAGGAGATGTTGCATTAAGTACTCCCGTACAATCTTTTCTTTACCTTTGGGATTTTGAGCTCATACCCGACGCACACAATGAAAATCTTTCCTAGAAAACTTGTACTTGTATTAGTTATTCAACTGAATATGGCTGAAAATTATTTGTCTTAGGTTATTTATGAAAAATATTGAATTCTGACTTTGTATCGCAATGTGCATTATGCTTAAATTTTTCATATTCCCATTTCATAGACTATAATTTTGTTTTGAAAAACTTATAGTACGCCTTTTGTCCTAACATTATTGTTCATAGTAACTGTAAATATAATAAAATTAGTTTCAATGTTGATAGAACTTTTTTCCCTTTATTGGAAGACTCTATAATAGACAAAATTGTCATTTTGTTATAAATATTGTGAATATCTATCTTTTAGAGAAAAATTAGGAATCCTAACTTACAGACCTAGTCAATTTTTCACAATAAATAACAGAGTTTTTTTCATTTTAATTTCATACTTCATGAGAAATAAGAAGTATTTTTTCTACTCTGTATTATATTCTTCTTATTATTTTATAGTTTTATAGCACATTAACAGCATGAGACTCTACCATCTAAATATTCAAGGCAAAGATATGGATATTTTTTTAAAGAAAGTTATCCAATTATGAAGACATTTGTTTGATTGATTTTGGTACAACACACATTATATTCAAAAAAAATATTTTTCTCATTTAAGTATGGAAAAGATAAATATTGCCATGATTTTTGGCAGTACTAATTTGATAGAGGGCTTCAGAAGAGCCAATATAATTTTTCCTATGAGAGATTATGTCATGACGCAAAATATACCCTAGGCGTAACATGGTGTATAGGACCCCGAGAGACCCTAAGCAATCCACTTAGCATACATCATACAAGAAAATAGAATTTAAAGAATTCAAAAGAAAACATTTCATATTTCAAAAGATTTTGACAAAACGGATGTCTAACATGAGTCTAAGTCATCTAATAAATCATAAGGAAAGTGATTGGGACGTAACCCATACATCACATACAAAGTCTGAAAAATAGAAATGACATAAAGTAATGGAAGTATCTCGGTCCTCGGAACATGAGGACTCACCACTCTTCGAAGTCTATGGAACCAACTAGCTACGAGTATGTGAGCTAGGAGCGTCGGACTCTACATTAGTGAAACAATGTAGGCACATGTATGCATTAGTACATGGAATGTACTAAGTATGGGGCAATATGCATAAAATATGTGTGGTAGCATGAATGACTTAACACATGTAGGCATAATAATATTGAAACATTTAAAATCTTACGGAAGAAATGACATGAGAATTATGAAACCTGGTCAAATATATTAATATAAAGGACATAAAGAAAAGCTTTGAAGAAAACATAATCATTTTGTGGGATAGTAGCTTTAACCAATAATTAGACCATGAGAGTTATGTCATAGAATCTGGTATGTCCCTTATACCGAATGAAGGAGAATCTACTAGCCAAGGTAGAATCCATACATATCATCATTTGCTAAGGATCCACTAGGTAGGTCATTTAAGACAATCCTACAGGGGAACATAGTGTCACACCCCGAGCCTACACCCGGGACGTGGCTAGCACTCGAGAACCATTGTTGTCCCCAATCGAACCCTTGGCCTGTCTTACTTACTCAGTGGAAGACTTAGACACAAGAATAGACTAACAAGGAACTTGTGAAATAACTTAGAATGTCTTTAAATAAACATTCAAACTTAGCCAAAATGGCAACCTCAAGTCTCAAAAACATAAGCCAATAATAAAGTAGTGACAAATGAATTTAACTAACTGACTGTCTGTATATGAAGCCTCTAAAAAACTGAGATGGATGTCGGGACAAGCCCACGACATTCTAATGAACTAATAATAAAACTGAAAGCAATAAAAGGGACCCTCCGGAAGTAAGGAGGCTCACCACAAGACTCTGAGTGCTCAAACTGGATCAACGAGGCGTTGGATGCTGATCCTGGTTACCTGCGTCTACATCATAGTAAGATGCAAGCCAACTAGCATCAGTACATTAAATGTACGAGTATGCGAGTTGGAATGCTAAACACAACTTAAGCTTGAAAGGAATCTGAAAGGAACTGAAGAACTTACCTGGCTCAACTCAACTCAACATAACTGAACTCACTTCAATATAAAGCAGTTTAATAACAAGTGCAATATAAGCAAAAGTTATTTAAAACATGATGTCAACTCTGTGTATTTAGAAATACAATAATAACTCTGTATGTATGCAAAGATACAATATGAACTCTGTTTATATATAAAAATACAAAATACTGTTATGGGAGTTTCTCTAACCGACAACCATCACATAAGAGCTATTGTGATGATACAACATTTTACCTCACGCTGCCAAGGACCGTCTTATACCTTGCCGGGGGTATAGAACATAACACACTAAGTGAACCCACTAGTCTATGCTAAAAAGCACTAAAGGAATCATCTAAAAAATATGACCCTTTTCTACCCATGTGCTACATGGTTTATGGGGGCTGTGAGTTGTCTGAACTCTCCCCCATATCAGTGCTTAATACTACTCCTAAAAATATAATATTTGCTCTTATGTTTAAAAACATCCTTCTTTCTGTGATTTGAGATTAGTTCTCAAAAACTTAGCTCAAAGGCTATCTTGGAAATCAAAGTTTCCTCTCTTGCTTCATTTAGAAAGCAATTACTCTTTTCTGAAAACTAGCCCGAAGGCTCCTTGGAAATCGAGATTTCCTTTCTTGTTTAAATGGGAAAACATTTTAAACCCTTTGGGAATACATATCCCCCATATATATTTGAAGAAATGAACTTCAACTTTACTTTTTACTGAACTCAAAACTTAAGTCTTAAAACAAAGTTTAAACGTTTGCAAAAGACTTTTGGAAAACTTTATGAACTTCTCTTAACTTGACTCTTGACTTCTCTTGACTTTGATCCTAACTTTTCTTGAATTGGATTATGGATTTAAGGTTCATGATCTCATGTTTATGGATGATTTCATGATGTTTAGATGTACCTTAGAGTGTTGGAATGAACTAGAAAACATAGGTACATTGCTAAGGAACAAGTACGAAAAGGTGGGGAAGAAATGGGAAGAACTGGCGTCCCTAGGCTCTGAGAGGCGCGGGGCGCCAGCCCTCAAACTTCAGAGGACCTGCTGGGGTGCGCTGGCTGGTGCATCGCCCCAAGGGGTAAACTTCAAAGCCCCTTTTGGGGTGCACTGGCTGGCGCGATGCCCCACCCATTTCCCCAGGTATTTGAGGACTTTTCTTCTCCGTTTTTCAACTCTAAACCCTCTAAACTTCAATGATTCTTTTTCCAAGCACTTAGGATCATTTATACCCTCAATATATGATAGATTCAAACCAAAATTTCACCCGGAAACATGAATTAAATCGCAAGAAACTTCAATCAACACAACCCACAAGAATTCAAGAAAAACCTTCAATAATGTTCATCAAGAATTCAATTTCTAAACTTTCAAAGACTTAAATTCGCTGAATTAAATCATGATTGGCGCGTGGATGAACTAACCCAATGCTATGTGATCTCACATACCTTTTAGAGATCACCCCGACGAAATCCACAAGCTATCCTTGACGAAATCGACGAATCTTGAATGTTCTTCTCTTTTCTCCTCTTCTCCAAGCCCTAGCGTAAAATTCACTTTTCTAAAACTGACTAAAATCTGACTTTACCCCAATTAAACTCCAAAAAATGAATTAGGATAATTAGGTAAGGAAACGACTAAATTACCCTTCCAAAATCCGGATTAGACTTTCCTTAATCCAATAGCCCAACTTCCAAAGGGCATAACTTACTCGTACGAACTCGGAATCGCGCAAACTCAGCGGCGTAGGAAAGATCATTCCAAGAGCTTTCCAACCTTTTATGGAAATACACCTAATTCATCCTGAGCTAGTAGTTATGGCCGTTTGAAGTTGACCAAAACTCAACTTATTCTAACTTAACAAAATTTCCAGATTTTCATTCTTTTAAAAAAAATGACTATTTCCAATTATTGGCTTCTTCCTAGTTATTTCAAATTGCCAGATGTTACACATAGTTAGGTACTAGAGGTTGCTACTAGAGACTATCCTATTTGAGCCTCAACCTCAAATTCTCTCGATGCTAAATCTAACTCCCAATAGAATAGATAAAAGTCAAATATCATTATAACATTGGAAAGGCAGTGATCAATACCAATCCACATCTTTCAAGATAAAAGCATAGAATAGCTCCTTAAACATAATTCAACATAGATGAGAAAACCCTTTCACCAATGTGAACCCATAAATGAGAAATACCTATCATAATCATGATCATAATAACTTGTGAGAAAACCATTCACAATAACATTGATACTTTCCTTTCAAAGCAATCCCCAAATCATTAACAACAATTTCATAAAAAAACATGCATATCTTTATAAATTCTTAATTCATAGGATCATGAGTTCATCATAGGTTCATAGTTGAAAAATCGTAATTTAGGCATGGAATAACATAATCTCAGCTAAATATCATGTAGTAATATTGAATCATGCATTAGAAAATTAATTGACAATAACCAATTACAGTTGCATGAAACTCATAAAGATTGGATTGAAACCTTAACTTAAACAATTGAATTTATGATTGAGAAATTTGAAGCTTTGGGGACCCATATAAGAATGGATTCTATGGGTGAATACCCACATACATTAAAACTAAAATCCCACAAAGAAGGGAGGACTGGAGACTTCGATGAAACCTAGTTCTTCTTTTTTTCCCTTAATCTTGAGAGAATTTGGGGAGTGAATTTTGGGGAATTGAGGAAAATGAATAGAAAATGGTGATTTGGGGCTAAAAAGCTTTATATAGGGCTTACGGTAGAAGGATAAAAAATTAAGAAAAAGACACAAAAGCCCTTTAACATAATTGTCGAACCCTTCTATGGTTTGGACCTACGGTCCATAGAACTTCAGACAGATTATAATGGTCAACCATTTAAAAGTTTAGAAACATTTCATTTGGGACAACATTTGACGGGATTTGTCCATGGCTCGAAGGTCTTCGTACGGTTTGTAGATACCAACCGTAGAAACCAACTTTAACCTTCAAACTTTTACTAAGTCTGGGACTCACCTGCGAGACCTGTCTACGACTCGTACAAAGAATGACAAACCATCCTGGTGAATCGTAAAAAGGGTACTAGGACTTTTAGAAAATTATTTTCCCCTTTCCTATGGTTGCTATCTAGGGCCTGTAGAAGCTTCTACGGTTTGTAGATGGGACCCATAGACATAGCATGTAACCCATAAACTTCTTTTCTCTCTTTTCCAAATTGTGAGGTGTTACAATATCTCTCCCTTGGAACATTCATCCTTGAATGGGACTTAAGGTAATACAAGGAGTGTAGGGGAAGAGATTTAACAGCCCAACAAGAAAACAACTTCATCAAAACAAATCACCAAGAAGGAACATCAAATCTAAGCTAAAACATATTTGAAACATTATTTCATAAGGAATACATGCAAATCACATTCAAATACACATAATCATTAAGAAATCAATCAAGTTAACTAAAATTCTAAAATATCAAATTTTCATGAGTATGCATGTATGAGGAAACACGAGAACAACTAAGACACATGAAACCAAAAGGATGAACCATGAGGAGATAAATATATCTAGCTAGAATAGAATCTGAGGGAAACAGATGGGGATAACGGGACATCATATCGGCATCAGCCTCCCAAGTAGCACCCTCAACCCTTTAATTCCTCCATAGGACCTTTATGGATGCAACTTCCTAATTTCTCAATTTCTTAACTTGCATGTCCAAAATCTCAATCAGACTTTCTTTATAAGAAAGGCTTCCCTTTATCCCAAGACTCTCCAATGGTACAATAGATGTCGGATCACCAACACATTACTTCAACAAAGTTACATGAAACCAGATGCAACATTGGTAAGTCATTATGCAAATCAAGTTCATAAGCAACCTTAGCAATAAACCTCAAAATCTTATATGGGCCCACATAACGGGGACTAAGTTTCCCTTTCTTTCCAAACCTTATTACACCTTTAATGGGTGAAATTTCAAGTAGACCCAATCATATAGATCAAACTCAAGTTCTATCCTTCTAACATCGGCATAGGACTTTTGTCAACTTTGAGTCATTTTCAACCTTTCTCTAATAAGCAGAACTTTCTCCATATCCTCATGTACCAATTCGGGACCTATAAAAGCAGCCTCGCCTATATCAAACAAACATATAAGAGATCTCACCTTCTATCATAAAGAGCCTCAAATGGAGCCATACCAATGCTTGAATGTAATACCTCAGAATTTAGAAAAGGGAGAAAACAAATTTTTGAGTTGTAGGTTGTATCTACAGTTCCCATCTATGGACCGTAGAAGCTTCTACGGGCCGTAGATGCCAACTGCATGGAGTGTGAAAATAATTTTCTAAAAAATCAAGTCCCATTAACTTTTTTACGGTTCATTAGGACGGTCCATCAATCTATGTATAAGTCGTAGATAGGTCATGTAGGTGAGTTCCAGACTTAGTGAAATTTTGAGGGTCAAAGTTTATTTCTACGGTTGGTTTCTACGAATAGTAAAAAGATATAAAACCCATAGACATATTCCATCAAAAGATAGGTGAAATCATGGTCCTAGTACTTTGTCTATGGTTGCCCAGTATGGACAGTAGAAAGTCCTGTGGTCCGTAGGTCGAGTCGGTAGTTATTGTTAAAGGGCTTTTGGGTCTTTTCCTAATTATTTTAACCCAATTCTATGTAGTTTTGCATTATATCCTAAGCCCTATATAACGCTTTTAAGCCCCCAATTTACCCATTTTCAACTCATTCTCCTAAAGTCCCTAAACTTGACTACATTCACTCTCAAAATTCTCTCAAGTCTATAGAAGAAGAGGTAGAGGTAGGGTTCATCTAAGTCTCCAATCCTCTATTCTTTTTGAGCTTCAAGCATCAATGTATGTGTGTATTCACCCATGGAGTCCTTTCCATCATGGGGTCCCTAAGGATTTCAATTTCAACTTGATCAAATTAGGGTTTCAATTCAATAAAATATGGGTTTCATCCAATTATGAGTGATTATTCTTGACTAGGTCTTCTCATGTATTATTTGATTTTAATATATGATATTTAGTTGAAATTGCATTTACTAAATTATAATTTTCAACCATGATCTTGTGATGAACCCATGAACTATGAATTATGAATTTTGCAGTTACTGATGTTTTTATGAAATGGTTATAAATGATTTGGGAATGCTTTGAAAGGAATGTATCAATGTTATTGTGAAAGAATTTCTCATTATGAAGATCATGATTGTGAAAAGTGTTTCTCACAACTGAATTCACATTGGTGAAGGTTTGCTCATCCATGTTTAGTTATATTTAAGAAGTTATTCTATGTTTTGATCTCAAAAGCGTGGATTGGTATTGATCATTGCCTTTCCTATGTTAAAATGATAATTGACTTTTACCTATTACATCAAAATTTAGACTTAGCATCGAGAGGGTTTTGAGGTGGAGGCTCAAATAGGATAGTCTCTAGTAGCAACCTCTAGTCCCAAACTATGTGCCTCTGTAGTATGTCTTAAATGACCTAGCTACTAGATCCACTTTAGCAAATGATGATATGTATGGATTCTACCTTGGAAAGTAGTTTCTCCTTCATTTGATATAAGGGATATACTGGATTCCATGATATAGCTCTCATGGTCTTATTATCAACTAAAGCTAATATCCCACAAAATGATTATATTTTATTAAAAGCTTTTCTTATGTCCTTTATGTTAATGTACTTGACCATGTTTTCATGATTTTCATGTCATGTCTTCTTTAATGCTTTTGAATGTTTCAATATGATCATGCCTAATCATTTTAAGTCATTTATGTTATCATGCCTATGTTTATGTATATTGCCTCATACTTAGTACATTCTATGTACTAGTGCATACTTGTGCCTATATTATTTCATGAATGTAGGATTCGACGTTCCTACATCGCACACTCATGTCTAGATATCTATTGGGTGCTTCAAGTGATTGGTGAGTCCTCATGTTTCGAGGACCGAGACATTTTATAGCTTTATGTCATTTCATTTTAGACTTTTTATGGATGTATGGGTTACGTCCCAATCACTTTCCTTTTGATGTATTAGATGACTTTGAGACTTATGTTAAAACTTTTGGGTTTGTCAATCTATATTGAAATGTTTCTTTTAAACTCTGTATTTCATTATCTTGTATGATGTATGCTAAGTGGCTTGTGTAGGGCCTCTCGGGTTTCTATACATCATGTTACACCTAGGGTATACTTTGGGTCGTGACATTGAATCATAGCTTTTATTGTAAGAAAACTCAATGAAAGCGGGTTTGTCAATCTATATTGAAATGTTTCTTTTAAACTCTGTATTTCATTATCTTGTATGATGTATGCTAAGTGGCTTGTGTAGGGCCTCTCGGGTTTCTATACATCATGTTACACCTAGGGTATACTTTGGGTCGTGACATTGAATCATAGCTTTTATTGTAAGAAAACTCAATGAAAGCCAAATGATCATCCCAATTACCCTTGAAGTCAATCACACAAGCTCTCCACATATGTTCAAAGTTTTAATAGTACACTCCATTTTCCCATCTTTTTGATGATGAAAGTCCGTACTAAGCTTAACACGAGTACCAAGGCATTTTTGGAAAGACTTCCAAAATTAAGAAGTAAATTGGATACCTCGATCGTAGATAATGGATAGGGGTACTCTGCAACCTAACAATCTCCCTTAGATACATCTTAGCATAGTCCACCACCGAATAAGAAATCTTGATTGGAATGAAATGAGCTAACTTCGTCATACAATCTACACTAACCCAAATCGGTTCATGTTGTCCCCGGCTGCGGGGTAAACCATTTTAATGTTGATCGTAAAAATAATTTACGGACCACCTCGACCTCAATGTCCTTTTCACGATAGAGGCTATAGAAACGAGGAGGCGACAAGATTTTCCATTCGCTATTGACATTAGGTACCAAAATCTTACTTTTTGGGAATAGTTTTCCCTTCGCTGTAGAGCGTTTTGGGACCAATTTTCCCTTCGCTATAGACCAAAATTGGCAGGATCAGCCTGCAACAGAGTTATGTCTAGGGAGGCCCATCTTGTGATTGTGATTGGAGTTATGTCGCTAGAGGAGTTGAAGATGCTCGAGGTATTCTTGAGGCTTTCACCTCTGAGGTTTTCTAGGGTTGTGAGTGAGGATACCCACGAGTTTCTAAACTACTAGCCATGAGCAGTTTCATACCTTGGGTCTTGTAGAGTCGAGAGGAGACAACTGCACTGCGTATCAACATGATTGCCAGCGAGATAGTGGTGGTACATTTATTGAGACTAGGACAGTTGGGTCTCCTCCTATCACTTGGATTGAGCTTTTTGAGGTGTTCTTGGCTAGATTGATCCCTCTGAGTATTACATATCGCCTCCAAAATTAATTCTCCATATTGGAGCAAGGCACCATGACAGTGTCTGATTATGAGATAAGGTTTCATGAACTCTCCCACCATGCTACCATGATTCTACCTACTAAGAAGGAGAGGGTTCGGTGCTTTATTTGTTGGTTGAGACTGCAATTCTTGATTGAGGCTCAGTCTATGGTCTCAACTGATTTCTCCTTTCTAGATGTTGTTGATTTCGCCCGCACTGTCGAGAAGCTCCACTGTGAGCACGAATTTCCCTTCATCACTCTTTGGATCAAACTTGCCCAGATCGTCCTTCCCATTGTTTAACACAACGCACTTGCAACCAAAGGCCTTTAGATGACTGAGTGATGGCTTTCTCCCATTTAGCAACTCATAGGGAGTTTTCTTGAGCACGGATCTCATGAGACATCTGTTTGTAACATAGCAAGTTGTATTTACTACTTCTGACCAGAAATTTATTGCAAGACCTGAATCAATGAGCATGGTTCTAGCAATGTCCACCAAGGTCCTATTTTTCCTCTCAACAACACCATTTTGCTAAGGAGTTCTGGGAGCAGAAAAGTTATGATGAATCCCATGGTCAGCGCAAAAGCCTTCTATTTGGGCATTTTTGAACTTTGTACCATGGTCTGATCTTATTCCTGCAATCTTCCAATTTAGTTTCAACTGAATTCCTTTAGCAAAGATGATTAGTACTTCAGCTGTTTCATCATTTGTTCACAGGAACATGTTCTAGGTGAATCTTGAGAAATCATCAACAATCACCAAAATGTATTTCTTTACATCTCTGTTTTGAATTCTCACTAGTCCACAAAGATCCATGTAGAGAAGCTCTAATGGCCTGGTTGTGATGACCCTTTTCTTTTTCTTAAAAGAGGATCCTGTTTTCTTCCTCCTCATGCAAGCATCACCGATTTTGTTCTCATAAAATTTCAGCTTGGGTAGTCCATGGACCAGGTCCCCTACAACTAATTTGTTTAATAGAGATGAACTTACATGTCCCAATCTTCAGTGCCAAAGATTTGCACAGTCAGATTGAGCACTCAGACATGTGAGATTATCCTCTTTTATAGAGTCGAGGTCAGCAACGTACATATTCTTTGTAACACCCCACTATTCGAAAGCGCTAGAATTAGAAAGACGCCATTTTTTTTAAATAATCAAATTTGGAAAGTTTGACCAAGTTAAGTTAAATATGAGTTTTGGGTCAACTTCAAATGACTATAAATCCTAGTTCAAGATGAGTTAGGTGTTCTACTAGATACCGTAGGAAAGATCTTTGAATTATCTTTCCAACGCCGCCGAGTTTTCTCAATTTTGAGTTTGTATGAGGGAGAAATGCCCATTTGAAGTCAGGTTATCTAGATAAGAAAAGTCAAAACCGGATTTTAGAAGGGTACTTTGGTCTTTCCACTACCCAATTATTTAATTTCATTTTTGGTAATAAAGTTGGGGTCTAAACTGATTTGGTTCAGTTTACGCTTCATCAAAAAGAGTTATGGTTTTGAAAGGAGAGAAAAGAAGAGAGAAGAAGCAAGGAATCGTTGCGTTCTTGGAGATTTGCTTGTGGATTTCGCCAAGGATTAATCCCTACGAGGTATGTGAGATCACATTGCGTTGGGTTCGTTCACCCACGTGCCAAACATGTTTTAATTCAGTGAATTTGTGTTCTTGAAAGTATAGAAATTGAGTTCTTGATGGATTTTGTTGAAGTTTCTATTGGGTTCTTGATTGTTGAAGTTGTTGAGGAGTTCTTGATTTAAATTCATGAAATTAGATGTCGTTTTTGAGTAGATTCTTGCATATTTTGGTTATGTATTCAAATCTAAGTGTTTGGGGAAACAACAAATTGAATCTAGAGGGTTTTGAGTTGAAAAATGACCAACAAAATTCGTCAAAATTCTTGCGAAAATGGGTGGGGCGCCGCGCCACTTAGAGCGCCCCACAAAGTGTTCTGTAGTTTGGGCTCTGGGGCGCCGCACCAGCCAATGCGCCCCATCCCCAGTTCTGTAGTTTTTCCTTAGAGCGCCCCAACCCAGGATCTGATGTATGAACTCTAGCGCTCCGCGCCACTCGTAAAAAAAGGCAGCGAAGAAAACAAGACACTAAGTTGTTGCGCTAGCGCGCCAGGGACGCCAGGCCTTCTACCCTTTCCCACTTCTTTCTATTTAAGTTCCCTAGAATCGTACCAAATTTTTCTAGTTGATTTATACACTTTAAGGTAAGTCTAAACATCATGAAATCATCCCTAAATATGAGATCATGAACCTTGAATCCATAATTCAATTCAAGGAAAGTTAAGAGTCAAGTCAAGAGAAGTTCTTAGAGTCTTCCAAAAGTCTTTTACAAATGTTTTAACTTTGTTTTAAGACCTGAGTTTTGAGTTGAGTAAAGAGTAAAGATTAAAGTTTATTTCTTCAAAAGAGCATATGGGGAATATGCATTCCCAAAGAGTAAAATGTTTTCACATTTAAACAAGAAAGGAAACACTGATTTCCAACAGAGCCTTTGAGGTAGTTTTTCAGTAAAAGAGTAAATGCTTTCACACTTAAGCAAGAAAGGAAACTTTGATTTCCTAGAGAGCCATAGGGCTAGTTTTTGAGCAATTATCTCAAACCACAGAAAGGAGTTATGTTTTTAAATATATGGGCTAGTATATTTTGGGAGTAGAATTGAGCATCGATATAGGGGAGAGTTCAGATAACTCCCAACCCCCATAAACTATGTAGCTCTCATAGGTAGAAAAGGGTCATACTTTTTAGATGATTCCCTAATGCTTTTAGCATAGACTAGTGGATCCACTTTGTAGTTAGGTTCTATACCCCTGGCAAGGTATAGGACGGCCCTGGCAGTGTGAGGCAAAATGATGTATCATCACATAGCTCTAAAGTGATGGTTGTCGGTTAGAGAAACTCCCACATAGATATTTTGTATTCTTATATACACAAAGTTAATTGTATTTTTATATACAAACAGAGTTTATATTGTAGCTTTGCATACAGACTGAGTTACTTTTGTATGTCTAAATACACAAACTTGTTATCCATGTTTTAAAAGCTTTTCTTTATATTGCATCCCTATTATTGCTTTATATTGAAATGAGTTAGTTGAGTTGATTTGAGCCCAGGTATGTTCTTTCAGCTCCTTTCAAGCTTATGTCTTGTTTTAGAATTCCTCTCGCATGTTGTACATTCAATGTACTGATGCCAGTTGGCCTGCATCGTTGTTATGATGCAGATACATATAATCAGGATTACCATCCAGCACTTCGTTAATCTAGTTGAGGATTCAGAGTCTTGTGGTGAGCCTCCTTACTTTAGGAGGATCCTTTTTATTGCTTTATTAGTTAGTTCATTAGGATGTCGTGGGTCTTGTCCTGACGTTCATCTCAGTTGTTAGAGGCTTCATACACAGTTAATAGCTTTTTTGTCTTTACATTGTTATTTCTTATGTTAAGAATTGAGTTGCCACTTTGGTCAAGTAGAATGTTTTATCTTTAAACGTTCTAAGTTATCTTTTAAACAGTTGAGTAAAGATGCATTGAATCCTTGTATTAATGCTTTAAGTCTTTCGCTAAGAGTCAAGCCAGGCCAAGGGTTCGCTTGGGGCCAGCAATGGTTGTCGAGTGTCAATCTCACCCAGGGTGTAGGCTCGGGTGACAAACTTGGTATCAGAGCACAGATTTCAAGAGTTCAAGGGAGTCTATGAATCCATGTCTGTAGAGTCTTAGTAATCGGTGTAAAGCGCGCCATATTTAGAATTAGGAGGCTGCAACATTTAGGAACTATCTCACTTCTTTCATACTCATTTCGTGCGATAAAGTTTATCTCTATAAAGTTTGTTTCTTACTCGTGCTTGCGCATATCTTTTAGATCATGCCTCCACACAGAGGTGTTCGAGGTCGTTAGGTTAGAAAGAATGTTAAGGAACAAGGGGTACCTAATGCACCATAAGTGTAACCCCAAGGAGAAGTCACCAATGTTGAGTTCTGTGAGGCCATCCGGATGTTGAGCCAAGTGGTGACCAACCAAGCTGGGCAACAGAGAAAGAATCGTCAAGAAGTGGTTGATACTATGGTCCGTGAGTTCCTAAGGATGAATCCTCCAAGCTTCACAGGTTCAAGTGTCACTGAGGACCCGGAAAACTTTGTTGAAGAACTTCAAAAAGTTTTTGAAATTATGCATGTTGCCGATGCTGAGAGAGTAGAACTAGTTGTATATCAACTGAAGAGTGTTGCTAGGATATGGTACGATCAATGGAAAAAGAATAGGGTTAAGGATGCACCAATTATGAGTTGGGCTATTTTTTAGAGTGCTTTCATGGGGTGTTTCATTCCCCGTGAGCTAAGAGAAGCAAAGGTACGAGAATTCCTTACCCTGAAGCAGAAATCTAAGAGTGTTCATGAGTACGCTCCGGAGATAGTTGTTCACATGAGATATAGAATGAGTTTATTCATTGTTGGGTTGTCTCATCTTTCGAAAAAGGAAGACAAGACAACTATGCTGATAGGGGATATGGACATAGAAAGGTTGATGATCCATGTGCAACAAGTTGAGGAGGACAAGCTAAGGGATAGGGAAGAGTTTAATAATAAGATGGTTAAGACATCAGGGAATGAGTCCGAGCAGCAAAAGAGTAATGTGAACCAGTCATCTTTCCAACATAAGCAGAAGGGACTTGCTCCATCATCTGTTAGTGCACCTGCACCAAGGAACAAAGGTGAGTACAATAGTCAGAATTCTCAGAATTTCATAGCTAGACCTGCACATTCTCAAGGTAGTGTGGCACTAGGGGGTACTAAGACTTCTGAATGTGCTAAGTGTGGTAGGAGCCACTCAGGGGTGTGTCGTGATGGCTCCACTAGTTGCTTCAAGTGTGGTCAGAACGGTCATTTTATGAGAGAGTGTCCTAAGAATAGGCAGGGTGATGGTAATTGGGGAAATAGAGCCCAGTCTTCTTCAGTTGCTCCACCAGACAGAGCTGCATCTAGAGGAGCTACTTCAGGGGGTAGGTGGAGGAGGAAACCATCTTTATGCTATCATTAGTCGCCAAGAGCAAGAGGATTCGCCAGATGTTGTCACTGGTATGATCCAAGTCTTTAGCTTTGATGTTTATGCTTTGCTAGATCCAGAAGCGAGTTTATCTTTTGTAACTCCTTATGTTGCTATGAATTTTGATGTTCTTCCTGAGCAACTTTTTGAGCCCTTTAGTGTTTCTACACCTGTTGGTGATTCTATTCTAACTGAGAGAGTCTATCATGATTGTACCATTTCCATCAATCACAAGAGCAAAATAGTTGATTTAGTTGAGTTAGACATGGTAGATTTTGATATCATATTAGGTATAGACTGGCTTCATGCCTGTTATGCATCAATAAATTGTACAACTCAGGTAGTCAAGTTACAGTTTCCAGTGAACTAATTATAGAGTGGAAGAGTAGTTCAGCAAGGCTTAAGGGTCATTTTATTTCGCACCTTAAGACGAGGAAGTTAGTTTCTAAAGGTTGTGTTTATCACTTAGTCCAAGTTAATGACTCTAGTGTTGAGATACCTCTTATCTAGTCAGTTTCAGTTGTTAGTGAGTTTCCGAAAGTCTTTCCAGACGATCTTCTCGGAGTTCTTCCTAAGAGAGAAATAGACTTTGGTATAGATGTTCTTCCTGATACTCATCCTATCTTTATTCCTCCATATAGAATGGAACCAGCAGAGTTGAAAGAGTTAAAAGAGCAGTTGAAAGATCTCTTAGAGAAAGGTTTTATTCGACCAAGTGTCTCACCTTGGGGCGCTCCGATCCTATTTGTGAGAAAGAAAGATGGTTCTCTTAGAATGTGTATAGATTACCGTCAATTGAATAAGGTTACTATCAAGAATAATTATCCTCTCCTGAGAATTGATAATCTTTTCGATCAACTTCAGGGTGCCACTTGTTTTTTGAAAATAGAGCTCAGATCAGGCTACCATCAGTTGAATGTAAGGGAATATGATATTCCAAAGACAACATTCAGGACCCGTTATGGTCTTTATGAGTTTTTGGTCATGTCGTTCGGTTTAACTAATCCACCTACAACGTTCATGGACCTTATGAATAGAGTATTCAAGTCTTATTTAGATATGTTTGTTATCGTATTCATTGATGACATTCTAATCTATTCGAGGAATGAGGAAGATCGTGCTAGTCATCTCAGAATAATTCTCCAAACTCTAAAGGATAAGGAGTTATATGCCAAGTTTTCTAAGTGTGAATTTTGGCTTGAGTCTGTGGCATTCTTAGGCCATATTGTTTTCGGTGACAGATTTAGAGTTGATACTCAGAAAATAGAGGCAGTACAGAATTGGCCTAGAACCACATCTCCAACTGACATTAGGAGTTTATTGGGATTAGCTGGGTATTATAGAAGGTTCATCAAGGGATTTTCATCTATTTCATCTCTTTTGACTAAGTTAACTCAGAAAGAAGTCAAGTTTCAATGGTCTGAAGCTTGTGAGAAAAGATTTCAGAAATTGAAAAAGAGGTTGACTACTGCCCTAGTATTGACCTTACCAGAGGGTACACAAGGTTTTGTAGTTTATTGTGATGCATCCAGAGTTGGATTGGGTTGTGTGTTGATGCAGAATGGCAAAGTTATAGCTTATGCCTCCAAACAACTTAAGGTTCACGTGAGGAATTACCCAACCCATGATCTACAGTTGGCTGTCGTAGTATTTGCTTTGAAAATATGGCATCATTATCTTTATGGTGTTCATGTAGATGTGTTCACCGATAACAAGAGTCTTCAGTATGTGTTTAGTCAGAAAGAGCTTAATCTCAGACAAAGAAGGTGGTTAGAATTACTCAAGGATTATGACATGAGTATTCTTTATCACCCAGATAAGGCTAATGTTGTTGTTAATGCCTTGAGTAGATTGTCTTTGGGTAGTACCGCCCATTTTGAGGAAAATAAGAAAAAGTTAGCAAAAGATGTTCATAGACTTGCGCGATTAGGGGTTCGTTGAATGGATTCCACAGAAGAAGGACTAGTGGGGATGAATGGCGCTGAATCATCATTAGTGTCAGAAGGTAAAGAAAAACAATACCAAGATCCTGTTTTGCTTGAATTAAAGGCAAATGTTCATAAGCAAAAAGTAATGGCTTTTGAACAAGGGGGAGATGTTATTTTGAGGTACCAAGGTAGATTGTGTGTACAAAGGGTGGATGAACTTCAAGAGAGAATCATGGAGGAAGCTCATAGCTCCAAATATTCTACCTACCCAAGTTCCACAAAGATGTACCGTGACCTGAGAGAAGTCTATTGGTGGAGTAGTATGAAGAAGGAAATTCCAGAGTTTGTTGCTAAGTGTCCGAATTGCCAACAAGTTAATGTAGAGCACCAGAGGCTCGGTGGTATGGCTCAGAATATAGATCTTTCGAAATGGAAGTGGGAGATGATCAATATAGATTTCATCAGAGGTTTACCACGGTCTCGCAGACAACATGATTCTAATTGGGTTATTGTAGATCGAATGACTAAATCAGCCCACTTTTTGCTGGTAAAGACTGCCCATTCAGCCAAAGATTATGCTAAGTTGTTTATTAAAGAGGTAGTCATACTTCATGGAGTTCCGGTATCAATTATTTCAGATAGAGGTGCACAATTTACTGCAAAGTTTTGGAAATCATTCTAGAAAGGCTTGGGTTCAAAGGTGAACTTGAGTACTGTTTTTCATCCTTAGACAGATAGTCAAGCAGAGTGCACCATTCAGACTTTAGAAGATATTTTGAGGGCTTGTGTGATTAATTTCATAGGTAACTATGATGATCACCTACCTCTCATAGAGTTTGCTTATAACAATAGTTACCCCTCTAGCATCCAAATGGCTCTGTATGAGGCTCTTTATGGGAGAAGATGCAGATCTCCTATTGGATGGTTTGAAGATGGTGAAGCTGGGTTGATAGGACCAAACATAGTGCATCAAGCTATGGAGAAAGTGAAAGTTATTCAAGAGAGATTGAAAACAGCACAGAGTCGTCAGAAATCCTATACAGATGTTAGGAGAAGAGACTTAGAGTTTGAAGTAGATGATTGGGTCTATTTGAAAGTTTCACCCATTAAGGGTGTTATGAGATTTGGTAAGAAGGGGAAGCTTAGTCCCCGATATATTGGTCCTTACAGAATATCCAAGAGGATTGGCAATGTAGCTTATGAGTTAGAGTTACCCTAAGATTTAGCAGCGGTTCATCCGGTATTTCACATCTCTATGTTGAAAAAGTTCATGGGCGATCCTTCACTTATCATACCTACTAAAGATATTGGTATTAAGGATAACTTCTCTAATGAGGAGATTCTTGTTCAGATTCTAGATCGTCAAGTTCGCAAGTTGAGAACGAAAGAGGTAGCATCAGTCAAAGTTCTATGGAGAAATCAGTTTGTTGAGGAAGCTACTTGGGAAGATGAGGAGGAAGAAGAGATACCTACATCTCTTCGAATTCAGAGAAATTCCAAATTAAGGTACTAATCCTTTTCTTGGCATTTATTTTAAGCTGGCATGTTGTGTTTACATTTTGCTTGTTGGGTGTTTGAGCTAGATGTTAGATGTTACACCCTTAGCCTACTAAGAGTAAATCTCATTCGAGATGAATTTTCCCAAGGGAAATATATTGTAACACCCCGCTATTCGAAAGCACTAGAACTAGAAAGAAGACATTTTTTTTAAAATACTCAAATTTGGAAAGTTTGACCAAGTTAAGTTAAATATGAGTTTTCGTCAACTTCAAACGACCATAACTCCTAGATCAAGATGAGTTAGGTGTGCTACTAGATACTATAGGAAAGAACTTTGAATTATCTTTCCAACTCCACCGAGTTTGCTCAATTTCGAGTTCATCTGAGGAAGATATGCCCATTTGAGGTCGGGTTGTCTAGATAAGGAAAGTCAAAATCGGATTTTTGAAGGGTACTTTGGTCTTTTCACTACCCAATTATTTAATTTCATTTTTGGTAATTAAAATTGGGGTCTAAACTGATTTGGTTCAGTTTACGCTTCATTAAAAAGAGTACGGGTTTTGAGAGGAGAGAAAAGAAAAGGAGAAAAGAGGAGAAGAAGCAAGGAATCGTCACGTTCTTGGAGATTTGCTTGTGGATTTCGTCAAGGGTTAATCCCTATGAGGTATGTGAGATGACATAGCGTTGGGTTCGCTCACCACGTGCCAATCATGATTTAATTCAGCGAATTTGTGTTCTTAAAAGTATAGAAATTGAGTTCTTGATGGATTTTGTTGAAGTTTCTATTGGGTTCTTGATTGTTGAAGTTGTTTAGGAGTTCTTGATTTAAATTCATGCAATTAGATGTCGTTTTGAGTAGATTCTTGCATATTTTGGTTATGTATTCGAATCTATGTGTTTGGGAAAAGATACAATTGAATCTAGAGGGTTTAGAGTTGAAAAACAACCAAGAAAATTCGTCAAAATTCTGGGGAAAAGGGGTGAGGCGCCGCGCCACTCAGAGCGCCCCATAAAGTGGTCTGTAGTTTGGGCTCTGGGGCGTCGTGCCAGCCAGTGCACCCCATCCCCAGTTCTGTAGTTTTTCCTTAGAGATCCCCAACCCAGGCTCTGAAGTTTGAGCTCTGGAGCCCCGCGCCACTCAGAGCGCCAGGGACGCCAGGCCTTCTACCCTTTCCCACTTCTTTCCATTTAAGTTCCCTTGAATCGTACCTAAGTTTTCTAGTTGATTTATACACTATAAGGTACGTATCAACATCATTAAATCATCCATAAACATGAGATCATGAACCTTGAATCCATAATTCAATTCAAGGAAAGTTAAGAGTCAAGTCAAGAGAAGTTCTTAGAGTCTTCCAGATGTCTTTTACAAATGTTTTAACTTTGTTTTAAGACTTAAATTTTGAGTTGAGTAAAGAGTAAAGATTGAAGTTCATTTCTTCAAAATAGTATATGAGGACTATGTATTCCCAAAGAGTAAAATGTTTTCACATTTAAACAAAAGAGGAAACAACGATTTCCAACAGATCCTTTGAGCTAGTTTTTTAGTAAAAGAGTAAATGCTTTCACAATTAAGCAAAAGGGGAAACTTTGATTTCCTAGAGAGCCTTAGGGCTAGTTTTTTTAGCAATTATCTCAAACCACGTAAAGGAGTTATGTTTTTAAACATATGAGCTAGTATATTTTGGGAGTAGTATTGAGCACCGATATGGGGGATAGTTTAGACAACTCCCATCCCCCATAAACTATGTAGCCATCATGGGTAGAAAATGGTCATACTTTTTAGATGATTCCTTAATGCTATTAGCATAGATTAGTGGATCCACTTAGTAGTTAGGTTCTATACCCCTGGCAAGGTATAGGACGGCCCTGGAAGCGTGAGGAAAAACGTTGTATCATCACATAGCTTCAAAGTTATCACAATAGCTCTTAAGTGATGGTTGTCGGTTAGAGAAACTCCCACGGAAGTATTTTGTATTCTTAATATACAAACAGAGTTTATATTGTATCTTTGCATACAGATTGAGTTACTTTTGTATGTCTAAATACACAGACTTGTTATCCATGTTTTAAAAGCTTTTCTTTATATTGCATTCCTATTATTGCTTTATATTGAAATGAGTAAGTTGAGTTGAGTTGAGCCCAGGTATGTTCTTTCAGTTCCTTTCAAGCTTATGTCTTGTTTTAAAATTTCCTTCGCATGCTCGAACATTCAATGTATTGATGTCAGTTGGCCTGCATCGTTGTTATGATGCAGATACAGGTAATCAGGATCAACATCCAGTGCTTCGTTGATCCAGTTGAGCATTCAGAGTCTTATGGTGAGCCTTCTTGCTTTCGGAGGATCCCTTTTATTGCTTTATTAGTTAGTTTATTAGGATGTCGTGGGTCTTGTCCCGACGTCCATCTCAGTTGTTGGAGGCTTCATAGACAGTTAGTAGTTCTTTTGTCTTTACATTGTTATTGCTTATGTTAAGACTTGAGTCTCCACTTTGGCTAAGTTGAAAGTTTTATCTTTAAACGTTCTAAGTTATCTTTTAAACAGTTGAGTAAATATGCATTGAATCCTTAATTAATGATTTTTGTCTTTACATTGTTATTGCTTATGTTAAGACTTGAGTCTCCACTTTGGCTAAGTTGAAAGTTTTATCTTTAAACGTTCTAAGTTATCTTTTAAACAGTTGAGTAAATATGCATTGAATCCTTAATTAATGATTTAAGTCTTCTGCTAAGAGTTAAGTCAGGCCAAGGGTTCTCTTGGGGCCAACAATGGTTCTCGAGTGCCAGCCACGCCTAGGGTGTAGGCTCAGGGCGTGACATTCTTGGCCCTTTTGGCAATAAGAATAACCCTTTTGGAAGTTAGATTTGTAACGATACATTGATTTGACACAAATATCACTTCATTTCCTTTGTCACAAATCTGAGAAACACTGAGCAGGTTGTATTTCACCCCATTCGCATAGTACACATTATCTATCGAATGTTCCACAGATCTTCCAATCTTCCCAATACCAAGGATGAACCCCTTTTTGTCGTCTCCAAATGACACATCACCACCTTGGTGTGCTTCCAAAGAGAGGAAGTTTTGAGTTTCTCCAGTCATATGCTTTAAGCAACCACTCTCCATGAACCAGCATTGACTACTTCCTCTCTTCTACAAAAGAATCACTTGTTAGATTTACGAACCCATTGAGATGGAGTTCCCAAAAACTATCAAGAGGCTTAATGAGAAACCTTCCGGTCCATGGTGGCAAAGTATTTTTACTGAACCGGTATCTAGGACCAGGTGCCTTCCTTTTGTCAGATTTACAAAACATTTCTTGATTTTCTTTAGTCCTTTTTAAGGACTCACAGTTTCTTTTCAAGTGGCCATTTCTCCCACAGTGGGTACATAACAGGTTATCAGACACAGACATGTATTTACTATAAGGGTTATAGGGAGGTTCTATCTTTTGGCACCCTAGACCCTTACCACTATTGAATTTCTGATCTGCCAATTTAGAAAGAATCATTGATGAGTCAGTCCATTTCCAGGATTGATTTAGCTATTCCTTAACTTTACTAAGATCCATTACTAGCTGTGAGTTTCTTTCAAGGGCTGCAACTAGTTTGAACTCAGAAATTTTAAGACTTTCCTCTAACTCAAGTTCAAAGCTACTGAGTTTTCTTTTTCGACTCTTAGAGGTACCAGGTTCCTCTTCAAGTTGATGACTCTCAGTCTCCAGAATACTCAACCTAAAGTTCATTTCAAACATCTGAGAAATAAGGGCAGAATTTTCGTCTTCACAGAGATTCAGGTTTTCACTTAAAATCAAATTTTCATTTGTTAATTCATCAACAGAGTCAATTAACACATCAACAAGTTTTCTCAATCTTTTAATTGACAATGTGTCTATGTCACCCTTGAGATCAAAAAATGTTACCTCATCATTGTCATCTTCGTCATCAGATTTGGCCATCAATGAGAATATGGAGTTTAAAACATTCTCATCATCCTTGACTGCCATCATAAAGACATCGTCATGATGTTCTTCCTCTTCAGAGTCACTAGAGGCGTTTTCCCATACTGCGAAGGCCTTCTTCACCACTTGATCTGCATTGGCCTTTCTCTTAGCATGGTCAGGTACCTAATCCTTCGCCGTCGTTTGAAATCTTGTTTGTGACTCTGACAAACTATCATAAAGTGACTTGGCTTTCCACACTTGTGATAGAGGTCGTTGGCATTTGTCATTCTGCTGATGGTTCCCTTCTTCTGAAACCCTCCATGTTTTTGAAACCTTTTAGTCAAATAAGCCATTTCATCTTCATCTTCAGAGACATCATTTTGAGATACCTTCAGGGCTACAGATTTCTCCTTTCTTCCTTTCCACTTCGAAGAATCCTACTATTTGTTTAGCTCATTTGTTTGCAGATTTCCGATCAGTTCATCCATTGTGAGGACTTTCAGATCTCTGGGGTTCAGTGATAGAATTCACTTTGCTTTCCCATGATATGGGAAGAACTCCGAGAATTTTTTGAACCTGCTTGCTTGAATGAATCGGCTCACCAAGACACCTTAGTTCATTGGTTATGGAGGTAAACCTGGTGTGCATCTCATGGATGGTTTCACCCTCCTTTATGCTAAATTTCTCATATCGAGTTATCAGCATGTCCAACTCGGACTCCTTGACCTGAGTTGTTCCTTCATGGGCTATTTTCAAGCAGTCCCAGATTTCCTTTGCATTCTCACAAGCAGAAATCATGTTGTATTCATCTGTGCCAATCCCACAAACCAACAACTTTTTATCTTTGTAGTTCTTTTCAATTCTGTTCTTGTCAACTTCGTCGTATTCTCTTCTAGACTTGGGAATTACTCTAGTGACATCTCCTTCCTTCACATCCTTGGTAGGAATGTAAGGACCATCGAGTATTACATCACATAGCTCATTGTCCTCTGCCATACTGTAATCGTACATCCTGGTCTTCCACCATCCATAGTATTGGCCGTTAAATCGAGGAGGACGAGTGGTGGATTGACCTTCTTCCAGACTTGGTGGAGCTGCCATTCCTTCAGGATCCCTTTTCTCTTAGTGTAAACCAAATAGAGAAACTATGCTCTGATACCAATTTTTGGAATGTATGCATCCACCAGTGATCACAGGATCAGGCCATTTAAGATAGTTAAAGTGAAGAAAGTAAATAACTGGAAGTAGAGTAGGGACACAAGATTTTACATGGAAACCTCCTGGCTCAAGGGAGTAAAATCACGACCTGTCACACAGGATTTTCAACTATTTCCACTAGTCTCCAAGAAAAAGTGAATATAGATTTCAACTACACCAATGAGACTAAACTCTTAATCTCACATTAAGTAATACACCTATTACTTACTGAGCCAACGCAATGCATCCATTGCCCACTATATTAACTATCACTAATTAATATAGACTTCAATAGTAAGACCCAAAGTTACTATAACAATGTTCTTACAATGACTCACACAAAGGTTTGAAACGTTTCTTATAAGAGTGAAACGAATCTTACAAGTTTAGTACATTACAAGCATTTAAAAGACAACAGTACACACATATAGCACTTCTTCAGTTGATTAGGTCCCTACTGTATTTTGTGTTTTGAGGCTTGATTACTTCTCTCTCTTTTTGTGAATGAATGATCAAGTTGTTTGTCTCTTGATTATATCAATCAAGAAGATTTGCTGACCACTGGACAAACAACCTCATCCATTTTTATTGGTGAAGTACATTGACTGCTTCACCAACATCCTGACAAAACAATTTTCCAGTTGTACACCATATTGTACCTGGACGAGAATACTATGCTGGGGACCGGGTCCTTGCATTTGTAAGGATCATCAAAATAACTGAGATATATCAAGGAGCAAAAGAACTAGAAGCAATAAATTCAGTGCACCTATCCATCTCACCTTTTTATCGTCTATAAATTTTGTGGTCTTGCCTCAGATTTGGACATTTAAAACCTACAAAACAACATTCTAACATAAAAATACAATAAAACAAGCATAAGAACAAAACTTCAAGTGAAAAGGCATAAGATGTGCTATAATTACAAGGCATGTTAAGGAACTCGTTGCTAAAATTTAGTTCTTTGGTGATAGAAATAATGGATAACATGTTAACAGAAAACTCAAGTACATGGAGAATAGTTTTGAAAGCCTTTAGAGAAGTATGTCATGTGTTTATTTGTTCCAGAAAAAATAATTCAGGAATTAAGCTGATCATTAAAAACAATACCTTAGTACTGCACATAATTGGAACTGATAGGATTAGACAAATCAAGTTTGTTCAAGAGATGACGAACATGTAGATTTTCATCTGTAGACAAAGTTTCTCCAGAAGTAGTTTCTCTGGATGTCTCCACATATTCTACAATGTTAGCTGATTGATTGACCTCTAGTTAGTCTACCATGTAATTTTTACTTTTTGTTCTAATACGACTCTAGGAACCAGGTTCCTAGAAATAACTGTTGGTGCGTAGTTTTCTTTCATCCAGACTTCTCAGTTGGTGCATAATATAGCATGATCCTCATCGATGAACATATGAATATGCATCCTCAAGAAAAGGAAAATAAATTTTATCGAGAACTTAAACCCTGATCTGATCATATTCTTGGTTCAAACCCGACCAAAAAATCATAAACTCTTATCCTTTTCAACCAGTTGTTGAAAGAGAATTGCAACATCGCTATACGTTGATTGAAGATCATGGTAATAGTCAATATCTTCCATTAATCCACTTAGACTGAATTTCAATCACTGATAGTCAACTCACCCTTCTTGGTGTCATGGATTTTGTTTCGAATCTCAAAGATCTAGGCATCATTTCCCTTGAGAGTTGTTTAAGTGTATGACCATCTCATCTAAAAGCTTAACTTGTTAGAGAGAGCAGAGCACAATTTTATTAGTGAACTGTATTCTCAACAAGAGTAAGTCCGCTTAGTTGAATCCCAAAATAAATTCCTAACATTCTAGAAAAACTATATAAGAAAAAAATGTGCCACATCTTAACGTTCATAGCTCAAAAAGAAAGAAAAGAACAAATATCTTGCCCTTGCATCAAATACAAAATGGTTGCTTCAACATTATGCCATTTTCTTTACTCCCTCGGTTCCAATTTACGTGACACATTCCATTTTTCGAGAGTCAAACATTTTAAGTTTGACCGAGAATTTGCTCGTGAAATCTTCAATTATTTTAAAATGAAATTTATATATTTGTAAACTACTTAAGTACTATAAGTCACAATGATTGATAATTCAAAATATTTAAAAGAAATATGAAAAATTATGGTCAAAAATAGACTTGTTCGAATCTCAAAAATTGAAATGTGTCACATCAATTGAGACAGAGGTTGAAATAGTTTCAACCTTTATTTTTGGTACATTTAACAGTATCAACTTGTGACAGCTAAAACTTGAAAAATAAAATTTCTACTAGTTTAACTAAGCAATATATTAGTTCATTCCATTTCTTGCTCTATCTGTTTGTCCATCACCTTTAGAATTGTCTAACAAAGTTGTTTCATCAGCTAATTCCACATCTGTTCCCTTGCATCCTTCAGTAATCTCTTCCAAGGGTTTGTATGTATATAATGATGCACATATAAGATAGTATACAAAATTTACTACTTGTACTCCAGCCATAAGCCAGTAAAAGTTTTCAAGTCTTCCTCTGTTGAGATTCCTATCTGGTAGCCAATTCCTTTCTTTTCCGGTATATCGATGAACTAGAGTTACTATAAATGTACCTAAGTAATTTCCAAACGACGAAGCTAACGAGTTAAGTGCAGCTCCAGTGCTTCTCATGCTTTCAGGGAATTGTTCAATGAGAAATTCAAGGTGTCCAACACTCATGAAAACTTCAGCTACACCGTGAAGACAATACTGCGGAACCAACCAGAAGACACTAATAGGAATGACATGAGTCGTTGGCTGATCAAGTAAGTTATGATCTGCAGCTGCCGTTTTACGCTTAATCTCAGCTAGTGCTGAAGTTGCAGTAGCAAGAATATTAATGGCGAATCCTATTCCCATTCTCTGTAAGCATGTAATGCCTGATTTGTGTCCTGTGAATCGACGAGCAAAAGGAACAAAGAAGCGCTCATAAAGCACAAGGCCAATGAGCACCGTTAGGACGCTAAAAATAGACATGCTGGCTGGAGGTATTTGGAAGCTGTGGGACAAATGACGATCCATACTTCGCGCCTGTTGGATTGTAAAGCTGCCTACATGTGAATGTGAAGCAAAATGTAATATCCCTGCAGCCCAAATCGGAAGCATCCTTAGGATGCATTTCAGCTCTTCCGTTCTATGAACGGTAGCTAGCCTCCATAAATTTGGCTGGCACGACTCTTTCATGTCATCGCCGGTTACTACAGCTGATCGATCAATCCACCTTAACCAATTGGTTGAATTAGTAAAGCAATAACACGGTCAATGATCACTCAACTAATAGTTATTATATCAGAAAATCTTTTTTTTCTTAGATTTCAATATTTTCATGACTTTCTGAAATAATAACTATTAACGGAGTAACCATCTGAGAAATCAAGTTAACAATAAAAGATGATATAAGTTGTGAACCAAATTAACTAAAAGAGCATAATTTATATGCAAGTTGTATTCATAAACTCATAATTTAAAAACTAGAATATGTATTGATTCATTCTTTTTGCAAGTTAATTTTATCTGTCCATTTCTTTTAGCTATTCTATCTATGCTACATATTCGCGTTCATCAAACGTTACTTTAAATCACCTTACTTGAACTGATTAGTATGCAAAAGCCTTCCATCATGTGAGATAGCAGAATCAAGCTCTCTGTTCTCATATAAGAGACGATCATCGTCTGGAACAACGACTTTTCTCTTCCTCACTGAGGCAACAATAACCTGTGTCAATCTGATTAATGGACTTCCTCCTGGTTCTACTTTTCTGTAAAATGGAGATCCAACAACAAACACGACAACAGACAATGCCATAGCAATTGTTAGAAGTCCAAGACCCCATCCCCAATTTACGTTATCTTGTATATAAACGACAACAGTTAATGCAGTTAACGTAGCCATTGTGACACAGAAATAGAACAAATTATAAAAGTTCCACTTTCGCGATTCTACTTTAGATTTCCTCATGTCCAATTGATCAGCAGCAAAGGTAACTACACAAGGTCTAAGGCCTCCTGTACCAATAGATGTCAAAAGTAGGCAAATGTAGAGTGCCCAAAGCTGTGAATTCGAAGCTTCTTTGCAATTCTCCTGAGTTGGACAAGGTGGAGGACGGAGTTGTGGCATGATTGCTGAGATAGTTATGCTGATCAGTCCCTGTATATACACATCTCAAAGTAGGATTTCCATGGGTACTATAAAAATCAGGGGACTCTGTATGGACAAATTTTATAGATAAACAGCAAAATCGTTTGTTAATCTTATTTAGCTACGGATTATCCTAATTCATAGTTCCTTGTTGCTCAGGCTGTTAACATATTCGAATGGAAAATGACAAAGCAGGGGTGGCTCAAGCATATTAGTGTCCTAAAGCCAAAACAAATCAAAAGAAAGCTTTAAATCTAAAACTTGTTAACAACTTCTATATAATACTCCAAATGTATCAAATCTATTCCAATAATTCTTTCATTTTATATGGAAAGATTGTTTTTTCTGCAAATAGTACTTGGATTTTAAAAAAAAAATAAAAATCTATAACCTACAAAATAGGCTCTTTAAGAAAAAGCCATGTATCTAGGAGTGGAAACGAGTGGGTCGAATCATATATGGATTGGCCAAAAATGAATAAAATATCTGACTCAATGTATTAAAAAATATAGGTTAATCGACAAAAAAATATGAATATCCATATTAGGTATGACTTTAGGAATAGTCAGATGAAGTTATAAGCCATAATGATTTTAAATTTTCCAAAAAATAAAAACTCATGAAAAATATTACTTCCTCTGTCACATTTCATGTGAGGTAGTTTTACTCGGCACAAAGTTTATGAAAGAAAGGAATACTTTTAAAACTTATAGTCTAAAATGAATGATAGAATGTGTGGCTATAAATCATTTCATTTAGTGTAAAATAGATATTTTAAAGTTAAATTGTTACTTAATATAGAAATGTGTCATTCTTTTTGTGACTGAATGAAAAGGAAAATAACTCACATAAATTGGGACAGGTGGAGTACTAATTATAATGTGAATATCTATGGATATGCATATTTTTAATGAATAATACAATAATCTATATTTAAAAAGTGGATTATGTAATGGATTGATTAGTTTGAGATAGGGAATAGAGACGTACCATTTCATAAATAATGGAAGCAACAATAATAGTCCAAAATCGACCAGCAAATGAATCAGCAACAAGAGCACCAATAAGTGGAGTGAAATTTGAAACACCACTAAAGTTGGCTAGTGTATTTGATGCTTTTATTAAAGGCACATTTAGCACTTGTGTTAGGTATGTTATCAAGTTGCTATGAAATCCAGCACCCACAAATCTGTCACATACTTCATTTGCTGTTCAACAGTAATAATAATAATTAATAAGCATTGTTAATTCTTCATACATTTCAATAATTATTACTACAAATATGTCCTTTTGCTAATAATTTAGCTCACATATTTTTTTTATCGTAAAGACATATCACATGTGTGAAGGGAGAGATATCAATTTTAAATATTTTAAAGAACATTTTCCATTTTAAAATAAGTAAACTTATCTTATTCTTGAATCAAATCCCAATGGATAATAAGGGAAAAACAAACAGAAAAAAGACATACTACCTTAGTTTTCATATATTTTCCATTCAAAATAAATATGAATTTTTAATTATTTTTTCAATTAAAATGAATGATTTTTAAAAATTTAAGGATGTATTAATTAATTTTTTTTTAGAAAAAAAACTATTCTTCTCTTTAATAAGTTTATCAATTATCTCTAAAAATAACAAATGAATAATATTGATAAATTATATTTTATCAATATAATTAACTATTTTTTTAAAAAAATATACCACTCTCAAAAAATTAATTAATTAATTTAAACCTTCTTTCTTTTTATCTCTCAAGGTCAACAACAACTTAAGTCACTAAAGGAGAAGAAATCAAAGGGAAAAAAAAGGGACTTTATTTACTTGAGAGATCGGATGTTATAAATAAATTTGAAATTATATTTTTCATCAACTTACCAAAACAGCATAAAATAAATCAGAAAATTCACTTTCTTTTTTAATAAAACATTTTTAAAAAAAAATACTAAACACACTCTTAGTCTAAAACTTTACTAATCAAAGAAGTCAAGAAGCACAATCACATGTGCAACAAATTAATTAAATATATAGCTAGTTAATTATCTAATTAGAAGTTTCACCTTTCCCTCCATTATATTATATTATGAAAGTGATTTTCATTTTGAAGAAGATGAAAGTGAGAATTTAACTTACCAAGTATAAAGGGCATTGTTTTCATTCCTCCAAGCTTCCTTTTTTCAGTTTCAATTGTCTCATCTTCTTCTTTCTTGCCATTTTCTTGAACAACTAGCTCTTGCTTGGCCACCTTCATATTTTCACTCATCGTGACTAGCTACTCTTAGTTATGAAATGCAAGCAATTTTGAGAAATTCCCTATAGATGTAGGGGATATTTATTGACATTCTTAGCCCCATGTTAATTTGTCTCATCCATTGGTTTTCATTTGGAAGTATTTGGTCACCTTTTTTGCTTCTCTCCCTACTTGAGTAAGTTTGATTAAATGGAGAGGTATTAAAGTATTTTTTGGTAAAAAAATACATGTATGGTCATAGAATTTATCTTACTACTTGAGAGATTTTGGAAATCAAAATATTAAATTTTAACATCTTTTTCAGATTCTTTTGTTTTGCTCAAAATATAATTGTTTGTTTATTTTAAAATCTACTCCAAACTTTTGTATTTTATCAAAAAAAAAAAAAAAAAAA
>NW_006238970.1:1942514-1944216 GCF_000226075.1 Solanum tuberosum | reverse complement strand
AAAAAAAAAAATATATATATATATATATATATATATCCCTCAAACTTTTACTATTGTTAGTATATTAGTATTATTATTGTTTTCTTTTGCCCTGATGGATTTTTGTAACTAATTTGTGTTGGTTTTTAAAGGTTTGAATGGAAAATGAACGGTCGTGGTTCTTTTGAAAGGGAGTGACTCTATAAAAGGTTGTGACCTTTTTGAAAGATTGTGTCTTTTCTAAAGGATTGTGATCATTCTAAAAGATTGTGCATTTTCCAAAGGGTTGTGACCTTTCTATAATGTTGTCTCTTTTGTGAAAGGGTTGTGACCTCTCCGATAAGACACAATTAGCACATTTTCATACTACCCTTTGTTAACTATAAATTGAGGAATTTTCTCTCGTTTTTCAAAATCAATTCATCTTCCTTCTGCATACATTTTATTCTTTCTGCATACATTTTCTTACAAAAAAAGTAGAGTTTTTTTGTGTAATTTCATTGCTGCCTTTTCAGTTCACTACAATTATTGAAGTTTGAGGTACTGCTACTTCTTTAATAGGTCATCCATTTCATCATGAGAGGAAATAATCCATAAACACAAATAAAGTGAAGGGATTAAATTTCTTAAAGGCACAAGATCTCAGGCCCCCCCTACCAACTCGCTCCCGGTGACATTAGGCACTACCTCATTTGGGCTGGTAATATAACTGTCCATAAAACAAATCATTGTTGTATTTTCGGTCTCGTTGGCTATCATAATATAACAGTAAATTCTATGGCCTCAAATATTTTTATTTCTTTTCATCTTAATAGTTTTCTGGTTTAGTACTATGTTGAATACAGGAAGCAACAATTTGTAGTTACTAGTGATTGGTTATTAGAATTTGTTATTCAAATGATAATTTGTGTCAAACTTATCTATATATAGAATTATATATGATTTGTGATAATAATAATAATGCACGACATCGATGAAGGCTCTACATAATATGGAATAAGAAAATATGTTTGTTTTGGTATGATTGGACATTCTTAATAGTTTTTAAAATTTATGTTTATAAGTCACGTTCATATTTTTCAAAATAGAAGTGAAATATATATTAGGATTATGATATAACACATTAAAAATTTATAATCAAATACTCGTTCAAAATTCTAATGTGATTTAAATTTAATATATGATAATAACTTGAGCAACAAATAGATTTTCCTAGATTTTAACCATTGTGGGTAGATCCGCCCCTAGAGTGAGTAATACAGGCCGGTATTGTGGGGTCCCATTTGCAGTTTTTTGTTTCACTTTGCAGCTCATGAATGTAGATGTACATGTGACTATTAAATCAAATTTGCATTACCTAGTTGGATTAGAATCTGCAGAAATTGTTCTGGAGAAAAGACAATAACATGTTAAACAAAGTTTATCTACATGTTTTAGTTTTTAAATCTTACCAAAAATGGTCATTGGGTTATTCTGTAGATTTTGTTTGCATTAGCTGATTAAAAGTAGCTTACAGTTAAAAAATTGTCAAAAATAATCTCCGAAGGTTAGGTTTTTTAGCGCCCAAATCGAAAAAAATGTCAATCGACTTTAAAAAAGATTACAAAAACCAACCTTCTAAAGTCAGTTTTTTTTTAAAAAAAAAAATGCAAAATCCAACCTTGAGAGGTTAGTTTTTCTTCTTCTTTTTTTGTTTATTTGCAAAAAAAAAAAAAAAAAAACC
>NW_006238970.1:1915135-1942401 GCF_000226075.1 Solanum tuberosum | reverse complement strand
TTTTTTTTTTTTTTGAAAAAAAAAAAAAAAAAAAAAACCTTCAGATGACGGATTTTACAAAAATAAAAAATAAAAATCACAATATATAAAATTAAAGAGTATTAATAAAAGATAGTCTTAAACCAGCATCAATTATTTTTACTAATAGAAACGTATTCAATTACAATGAAAATGGGAGTTTGAACCCCAAATATTGGTGCATATTATTATTTTATAATTAAAAAAATCAACCTCATGAAATCAATATTTTCAAAAATAAAATAAAAAATCGACCTCCTGAAGTTAGTATTTTCACAAAAGAAAATTGTAACAAATACAATTGAACTTCGAAGGTCGGGTTATTTTTCGACCTCCAATTTGAGGTTGGTTTTTGGTTCTTTTAGATATTTTATTTTAGCCGTGACTATATATAATAAGCGTCAAGTGTTGAAAATCAATTTTGGGTAATGAAGTTAATGATTTGATTCAAGTTTTTGGAATTTGAATTTTTAAATTTTTCGTTACATGTTTGGCTAGAAGTGATTAAATTGATAATAAGCAATTAGTGTGTTTTGTAAAAAGTTTATTTCTTATATATTGTCAATATAAACAATCTTTTAGATCACCAAATTATGCGAAGAACATTTACATACCACAAGTAAAGCTCCTTAAATCGTAGAATTTGAAATCTTAATAATGGAACATGTCAGCTCATGCTTATTTCAAGACTAGAAGAAAGGGTTTTCAAAAAGGGAATTTGTATTTTAAATGTGGAATAAGTATATTTGAGATAGAATTTTAAGACAAATTTAGCAAGATGTATTTTAATTTGGAAGGGGCAAAAATAGTTGAAGATCTAATCTACTATCCGGAAGAGTTATGCTGCAACATGTATTTTTAATTTGAGATGCACGTATGAATAAAAGCATGTAAAGTTGTTGTCACGATCCAATCCACCGGGCCCTACGGGCACCTACTCTAACACCTAGACAAGAGAACCCTTAGTCCCTAAACAATTTCATCATGCGGAAAAATTAAGAGATAAATCGGAAAGTTCATGAAGTTTACAAGATACTGAGTTAAAACAAAACCAAGATTGAATTTCTAGAATAATTAACACCACAGGGATCTAGTCTAAACAGGTACAAGAGCTACTAAAGATACGTCATGTAAACAGAATAATATCATGACACAGCTCCCACCATAAGGAAGGAAAGTAGAAGCCGTTGGAGATCGTCTTCGTCTTCTCCTATGAAACATCACTGACCCCTGCAACTAGACTATGTCAAGTGGCATAGCAAGAGTAGTATCAGTACAAGCAATACGTACTAGTAGGCATCATTGGTCAACCCGATACCCACTTTCTAATAAAAAGAAATCAACCAGAAGGCTAACATTGTGTTGTTCCCTAGCGATGCAATACGTACTCTGACCACCTTATTTGTCTTAACCACAACTAGGGAACAACACAATGTTGGCCTTCTATTTGCATCGCTACCAACTCTGATTTAGATTAAGGCCGAACCTTTCTGGCACACATAAAGAAGTTTTTGAAACACACCTTGCCCCCAATCCGGCCAACCAACTTACTACACGCACATGATTCTCCACCACAACAATTCTTCCCTTGACAACATAATATACCATCACAAGGCTCACTAACCATTCAAGAACGAACCCCCTTCCCAAGGTAGATCCTAGTCATTCATCACCATTCCTACTACTTTGCCTCTTACTCTCACATCTTCTCATACCTGAGATACAAAACACATTTAACAGCCACAATATAGCAACAAAAATAACATCATCACAATACGGAAATCAGTAACATTCGAACTTTGGGTTCTTTCATATCCATTATTACACAGGATAGGCATGATCAATCACAGTTCTGTCAATTTCTCAATTATGGCACAAGAAGTCATAATCATTCACAGATAATTCGTCAACAATGGTGTTCTCATGGAACCCATGTCCAAGCTATTATTGTGTCGAAATGTGACACCCGATCCAATAATGTGTCGGAATATGACACTTGATCAAATAATATATCGAAACGTGACATCCGATATAATAATGTGTTGGAATGTGACACCTGATCCAATTATGTGTCGGAATTTGACACCTTATCCAATCAACCACAATTAAAAACACAATCAGCACCACAATAAATGATTTATACACTTGTATCGTATAATCAGGTAACATGTTCCTTGCATACAATGTATCATAAATAGTCATTTCATTAAATTCATTTCATCTTTCCCTATTCATATATATGCATGAATACAACAAAGCAGTTAACAGACATATATAACACCGACGGGAAATCAAACCATCACCTACCCATAAATTCATATGATAAGTCCACCCACACAGTACACACTAGTTCAACCACAGGGACCACACTTACTATCCTCCCAACTTCATGATTGAAGGTCTAAACATGAAATCTCCAGTCGGTTTATAATATATTAGGCGGTGTGAATGATTTATCAACTACTCAATAAAGAAAATCTAGCCTACATGGGTGCCAAGTAGTTGTATGAGGATTATAGCACGCCTCCTGACTTCCGAACAATGAAACAATAGAGGCAGGCCTGTAATCCGTGGATTGTAGCCTTTCTTATGTTAGAATTCCTCCTCTCTCTCCTCCCCCTCCTCCCCAAGCCTAGAGCAGCCTTTTGAGGGTTTTATGGCGACCCTCATCTATTTTGGCACTTAAGGGAGTAAGGGGAAAAATAAGAATTCACGTCTTTCAACTTTTTTTTCGACTATCCCACCACGGCGGCTCCCAGCCCACTGTGGTGGCACCGTTGTGGCAAGATTATTCCCACTATGGAGGGAAGGTATAGTCTCAGACAACTTAGTTTCACGAAATACGATTTGGGTCATTATAATAGATATCGATTTACCCCTCATTCGTTCTTGAACGATAAGCGGAGGAGTAAGCACGAGTCGATTTGAGTACTTTCAAAACTAATAGATTAACTTGTCATGGAATAATAAAGAATTGCGTACCCCGAGACTTAAGCGTGAAATCACCTTGTCAAGGGGATGAGCTAGAAAGAACAAGACAAAACACAAACAAAATATATGTCCCTCTTTTGCTAAAATTGATCCTGCTATGGTGGGGCCGCGGTGGTGGGACCCTACCGCCATGGCGCAATTTCAGGGGTCATTTAAGAGGGGGAGAGAAATGGGTTCTCCCCATTTCCTCCAATAGTAACCCTCAAACTCCCAAAACCCTCTCAATCGCTTCGTTCAGGATGTCAATACTAGGGTAATGATTTCACTCCCTACTCTAATTGCTTTATTACATGCTTAACAATAATTATATGATAAAAATGATTGAGTAAAAATAGCCTTGAGGTAGTTTTTTGAAATTTCAAATAGATTGCTTGATTTGATGCAATAAACGTAGCATGTATACTTCCCTTACGTTTACAACGTCTCCACATCGTTCTGAGCGTAAGGATTACATGAAAATAGGGTTAAAACATTCTGGAATTGGTGGGGAAGTTGAATAGTGTTCTTGGTTGGTAACTTAGATTTGGGCATCATTTAGGAGTTGAAATTCTAGAATTTTTACTTATTTAGGTATTAGGGTACTTTAGAAACACTAATCTGGCTAAATTTAGTGAAAATGGAGTTTTCTTTTTGGCGAAAGGGTGCCATAAATGCACCTCTGAAGCTTCGACCCAGATGAAAGCCGTCATGCGGCCTTGCTTGTATTGTGGCGACATCGCTGTGGTGTGATCCTGGCCACCATGGCGGAAAGTCGCGAACCAGTGGCCTCCCAACCATTTTAGCTAGAAGAAGTTTTCCTTTCATTTGCCCGGGGTTACCTATATATGTTGAGTCCTAATACGCACATTATGAAATTGCAGGTTTGATCAACAATGGCTGAATTCAATAAAGAGAACTTGTTTTTTCTGATTTTCCCATGCTACAAGTCGGGAGAGGCATCATGATTACCGAAACACCAAATTTTTGTATGAGAGGGGTTTCCAGTTGCTAGGCTTAACAGAGAAGGCACCTGTCTTCCATGCCCGACTAATCGAGTTCGGTTTGGGACCACTAGCGGACCGCACGCTCAAGCTGGGTGAGGGAGTTATATGCCCTCCTCCCAACTATTTGCTGGGATGACCCTCACCATGTCATCTACATTAGAGTAGTGGATGTCCCTATGGGCACTCAGTTCATCAATGTAGTGTTCGAGGTGTCGGAAGTCTCCAACGTTGAGTACGAGACCAGACTGAGGGAAATGGATCTGGTTTGGTTACGGGATACGCTAGTTGAGGATGAACGTTAGGATCGGGTCTACTAGGCTACTACAGAGGGAATCACCATCACTTACTGGTCCGCCGATGCCAAGAGGTGGCTGAATTTGGTAGCTAGGAGGGTCTGCCCGCGGGGCAATCGCACTAACATGACTTATTGATCTTAGGCATATTTATATGCCTAGAAATGTAATATTTCTCGTATTTAAAGCTAAGTTTGAGTTCAATATGTATTTGTTTATAGTCTTATCGAGTCTTTTGGTTGTTTATGAGCTAACTAACATGATTAGTTATGTAGGTGAGTTTAATTGGAGAAATGAGCACAAAATGGGCAATGGGGAACACAAAAGATCCGAGTAAAAAGGAACCAAGGAAGAAGATTTAAGAAATGTCATTTAAGGCATCTATGTATCCTCTCTGCATTGCGGAGAGGAATTATAATTTGGCTCGTTAAGTACAATTCCAGGCAGAGCACTCCGTGCCCTCTCCACGTCGCAGAGAAGGAGTCTTAAATTAATTCACGATCTCAAATTTAGGCAAAGTGGTCTGTGTAGCTGCCGTATCGCAGAGAAGAGCAACTGCGTTCGAATGGTAATTTGAACATTGCTCCGCGTCGCTCCCTGATGTCCCAGTTTTGGCCGTTTCGACTTTTTGTATAAATAGGATAATACTTTAATTTATTAAAATATTATTTTTCTGGATTTTGAAGAACGACGACTTGGGAGAACGTTTTCATCATTTTTTAGGGTTCTTTCCTAAACTTTTTTACTTTCGATCTTTCTATGATACTTAAACATTGTTTGATCGAATTTTTGATTATGAGTAGCTAAATACCTTAGTTCTAGGGTTGTGGCTACAAGATGATGGTAATTCATTAAATTTTCATTGGGTTAATATCAATTATCATATGGATCTTTCTTATGTTCTTATTTGTCGTATTTCGTGACTGGACACCATTGAAATAAATACATTGTCCAAATTGAACTCGGGAGAGAAATAAGAGGATAGAACGTGGGGCATAAGGAGCATGATTTTCTCTTAATAACTAGGGTTAATTTTTATCTAGGATAGGGATATATCTAGAAACCATGCTTGGTCACTATACAGGAAGAAATCGTAATGCTCAGTACTTGATCCAGCCTATCCCCGCTCAACGATGTAGTTAGGTTGTCATTTATCGTAGGCGATTAGAGGTCGAGAGACCATGATCATACATTTAACCCCTATAACTCATTGATTCGATACTTGATAAATACCCATGTGAGTGATATTAATTGCATGAATCATGATAAGAGCTGCAGCCCTGGACTTTACCCAATCATTGTTTTAAACCCTTGAAATTGAATCGCGTTTGTTACATTTTGTTGAACTTTTAGAATTATAAAATAAATCACTTTTGGAATATTGATAACTCTTGTGCTTAGCTAAAAGTTGGACCGAAAAGATCTGTGCCCTACCAGAGGAGGCAAAGACGACTTACTTACCCAGACCCTCTTGTTGCTAGTGAACCAACATCACCAGTAGCAAGAGTTGAGTAAGAAGAACCTGAAATAATGGTTGAGATGAAGGTAAGAGACGTGGCAATCCCACGTACCACCAATGTGACATCATGCATTCAGAAACCTGCAGCTAGTGGAATGTTTGAATTGAAGTAGAGTATGGTGCAACTATTGCACACTAATGGGCAGTTCACTGGTCTATCGCACGAGGATCCAATAGTCCACATCCAAAATTTCCTCGAGATTAGTGATACTTACACTCTAACTGGAGTAAACAAGGATTACATGAGGCTCACTTTATTCCCCTTTTCTCGGGGAAGCACAAAGATGGTTAAACTCAGAGCCCGCGAACTCAATTCGTACCTGGAATGATCTAGCACAAAAGTTCCTCATCAATTTTTTTCCATCTGGAAAAACAGCTAAGTTGAGGAGTCACATCCTAAGTTTTAGACAAAAAAGAGGAGAGAGATTGTACCAAGCTTGGGATAGGTTTAAATCGATGTTGATGAGCTGCCCACATTATCATTAATCTAATGAGGTGTTGGTCCATACCTTCATTGAAGGATTGGAGCCTAACACAAAAATTCTACTTGATTCAGTTGCAGGTGGTCAGACTTTGGAGAAGACATATGCTAAGCTATTCACCTTGCTGAAGAGGATGCCACTGGGTAACCCCGAATGGAACGGTGGAGGGGTGAAACCTGTGATACAAAAAACTGTAGGTATGCTGGAAGTAGATGCAGTGACTGCTTTAACTGCAGAGATTGCTGCGATGAAAAACATGATGAATACCCATTTTAGCAATCTAGCATTGGGACAACAACCCACTCAAGTGAATGCAATCCAACAACCACCAACTTGGTGTGAGATCAGTGGAGGTGGTGATCATATTGCAGAGGTATGTGGCTCAAACCCGAATTCTGTTAATTTTGTTGGTAGTGCACAACGAGGAGGAGGCCAGCAGAACTATGGAAACTCTTACAACCCGAGTTGGCGCAACCATCCTAACTTTTCTTGAGGTGGAAATCAAAATCAGGCTCAAGGCCAAAATCAGTATATATCCCAAGAAAATGTGCAAGGGTACCAACCACATGTCTAACGGGAGCAGCTAAATAAGCAGTTGAGTAACATGAGCATGGAGGAGATACTGAAAATGATTATAGTTGATCAAGCCCAGTTAGCTGTTGATGCAAGAAACAATCAGTTCGCCATACAAAATCTGGAGAAACAATTCGAGACGCTAGCTAGTGCCTAAAACTCACGACCGCAAGGAGGTTTATCGGGAAACACTGATCCAAATCCCAAGCAGGTAAATGCAGTAGGTACACGCACTGGTTTGCAATTGGAGGAGTTTGCTCCTAAGAAAAGAAACACTGATGTTGTGAGTAAAGAGAGTGAACCCAAGGAGAGTGAGGTTGTTGCACAAGAAGAGAGAGTGCAACCAATAGTGAAACCACCCCCTCCATTCCCTCAGAAGTTCAAGAAACAAAAGGAGGATGAATGTTTTGGTAAGTTTCTATCTTATTTGAAACAAGTTCACATTAACTTGCCATTGGTAGATGTTTTGCAGGGTATACCCAGGTATGCAAAATATGTGAAGGAGATTGTGGCGAACAAAATGAGGCTGACTGAATACTAGATTGTTTCACTTACTGAAGAGTGCAGCTCGAGAATCCAAAATAAGTTGCCCACTAAACCGAAAGATTCGGGTAGCTTTACGATTCAGATCACTATAGGGCAGAGCATTCATGCGTGAGGGTTGTGTGATCTAGGAGCTAGTATCAATTTAATGCCAATTTCATTGTACAAAAAGTTGGGCTTGGGTAGTCCTAAACCTACTACCATCATCTTACTGTTGGCTGATAGATTTGTTGCTAGGCCTGAGGGTGTTGTAGAGGATGTGTTAGTGCAAGTGGGATCGTTGATATTCCTAGTAGACTTTGTTGTGCTGAATTTTGAGCCAGATCCTGAGGTTCCATTCATCTTAGGAAGACCTTTCTTGGCTACTGGGTGGGCTATGATAGATGTAGCAGTCGGGTAACTCACTATGCAGGCCCATGATAAAGTAGAAGTGTTCGACGTGTACAAGGCATTAAAGCTGCCAGCTGTTTATAAGGAGTTGTATGCCATAACTATGATAGATCTTGAGGAAGATGCTTGATACATTGCATCTAAGGACCCTTTAGAGCGAGTGTTAGTAGAAGATAATATCTATGGGGATATTGAGGCACATGAAATGGTGCAATATCTTGATGTGGCATTTGTAGGTACATCTGGAGATCGTTTGGAGCCTTTAAATAGGGTGTTGGGTCCTCCACCCAAGCCCTTTATTGAAGAAGCACCCTAGATGGAGTTAAAAACATTGCCAGCCCAGCCCAGCCCAGGTATGCATTTTTGGGTAAAGATAAAATTTTACTCGTTATTTTGTCTGCAACATTGTGTGATGCACAAGTTGAAGCAGCATTAATCATCTTGAAGAAGAGAAAAGAAGCTTTGGGTTGGCAAATGTCCGACATACATGGAATTAGTCCCATGTTGTGCATGCATAAAATCTACATGGATGAAGGGCATAAATCGAGCGCACAACATCAACGGAGACTAAATCCATTGGTGAAGGATGTGGTGAGAAAATAGGTGATCAAGTGGTTACATGTAGGGATTGTGTACCCCATATCAGATAGTAAATAGGTAAGTCCAGTATAGTATGTGCCCAAGAAGGGCGGAATGATGATGATAACTAATGAAAAGAATGAGTTGATCCCCACAAGAACAGTCACTGGGTGGCGTATCTGCATGGATTATAGAAAGTTGAATAATGCCACTAGAAAGGAACATTACCCGGTACCTTTTATTGATCAGATGCTGGATAGATTGGCGGGTCAGGAATATTACTGTTTCCTTGATGGCTACTCAGGGTACAATCAGATTATTATTGCACCAGAGGACCAGGAGAAGACTACCTTCACCTGTCTGTTTGGCACTTATGCGTTCAAGCGCATGCCATTCGGCTTATGAAATGCACCGACGACATTTCAAAGATGTATGATGACAATCTTCCATAATATGGTAGAGGCTTTTGTTGAAGTGTTCATGGATGACTTCTCGGTGTTTGGTGAGTCTTTTGAACTTTGTTTGACTAATATTGACAAAGTTCTTGCTCGGTGTGAAGAAAAAAATCTGGTGTATTGAACGGGGAGAAGTGACACTTTTTAGTTCGAGAGGGAATTATATTGGGGCACAAGATCTCCAAGAACGGGTTGAAAGTTGACAAAGCTAAAGTGGAGGTTATTGAGAAGTTGTCACCCCCCATCACAGTAAAGGGAGTTAGAAGCTTTCTAGGCCATGCGGGGTTCTATAATAGGTTCATCAAGTACTTCTCTAAGACTGCAAGACCCATGTGCAGCTTATTAGAGAAAGAGATGAAGTTTGTATTTGATGAGAAGTGTTTGCAGACATTTGAGCTGTTGAAGAAGAAATTGATGAAATCACCTATTCTGATTGCTCCAAACTGGGATCTTCCATTCGAGCCGATGTGCGATGCCAGTGATATAGCGATTGGGGCAGTGCTTGGGCAGTGAAAAGATAAGATGTTTCATTCCATCTACTATGCTAGCAAGACACTTGATGCAGCCCAGACAAATTATACTGTTACTGAGAAAGAGATGTTGGCATTAGTGTTTGCATTTGATAAGTTCAGATCATACTTGGTGGGAACCAAGGTTGTGGTGTACATTGATCATGCTGCAATTAGATACTTGTTTAATAAGAAGGATGTCAAGCCGAGGCTGATTAGATGGATTCTGCTATTACAAGAGTTTGATCTAGAGATAAGAGATAAAAAGGGAACTAAGAACCAGATAGCTGATCATCTATCCAGATTGGAGGATTCATCTCATGTGAAGAATGAGGGACAGATTCGTGAAGAGTTTCCTGATGAGCAATTACTTGCTTTGGACCTTACTCAAGTGCCTTAGTATGCTGATATTGTAAATTTCCTGGTGAGTGGTTTATTTCCACCTGGGGCCTCAACACATCAAAATCAGAGGCTAAAGTATGATGCACGCTTCTATGCATGGGATGAGCCCTTCTTATTCAAGCAGGGACCTGATCAGATGATGAGAAAGTGTATAGCTGAACAGGAGGTGACACAAGTGTTGGAGAGTTGTCACTCTTCACCATATGGTGGACATCATAGGGGTGAGCAAACTGCACATAAGGTATTGCAATCTAGCTTCTTTTGGCCTACTCTTTTAAAAGATATTGCTATGTTTGTGAAGGGTTATGACCAGTGCCAAAGAATGGGCACCATTTCTAAAAGGCATGAGGTGCCATTGAGCAATATATTGGAGGTAGAGATCTTTAACGTCTGAGAGATAGACTTCATGGGACCATTCCCATCGTCTCGTGGTAATCAATATATCTTAGTGGCAGTGGACTACGTGTCCAAGTGGGTGGAGGCTGTTGCATTACCATCCAATGATTCAAAGGTGGTCGTGAAATTCATCCGGAAGCACATCTTCACCAGGTTTGGAACTCCAAGGGCAATGATTAGTGATTGAGGTAAGCACTTTATTAATAGTTCAGTCTGTAATTTACTAGCTAAATATGGGGTAAGACACAAGGTGACTACAATATATCATCCCTAGACTAGTGGGCATGTGGAAGTGTCTAATAGAGAAGTCAAGCAAATTCTCCAAAAGACCGTGAATTCCCAAAAGAAATATTGGGCTGACTAGCTAGATAATGTCTTGTGGGCATACCGGACTGCATACAAAACACCGATAAGGACTTCTCCTTATCGAATGGTGTTTGGAAAAGCATTTCACCTACCAGCCAAATTGGAGCACAAGGCATATTGGGCGATAAAAAGTTGAATCTGGATGCTGAGTTGGCTGGAAAGAAGAGGATAACACATTTGCATGAGTTAGAAGAGTTCAGCCTTCACGCCTATGAGAATGCCAAGCTGTACAAAGAAAAGACCAAGAGGTGACATGACAAACATATTGTGGCACGCACATTTGACCCTGGCAATTAGTGTTGTTGTTTAACTCAAGGTTAAAGTTGTTCCCTGGAAAACTTTGATCTAAACGGAGTAATCTATTTGAAGTAGTGAGGATGACTCAACATGGTGTTGTGGAGCTAAGGAACAAGGGCAAGAGCTCTACTTTCCTTGTGAATGGACAAAGGGTCAAGCACTATTTTGGAAATTATGTTGATCATAAGCTTAAAGCGCTCAAATTGAATGATGAATGAGTCATGTGATGGGTCGTGCCGTGACGTTAAATCAAGCGCTACACGGGAGGCAACCCATGAACCCTTGTAATAGTTAGGATTTCTTTGCTTTTGTTTAGTTATTTCAATTCATAGGATTTAGTAAAAAAAATGAGTTGTGCCACGACCAAAACTAAGGCAATGGATGGGAGGCAACCCATCGTGTTTTGGCTAACGAGTTTTGAATTTAAAATGTGCAGAAATCAGGAATTATGACCTAATCCGCATCGTGGAGGTGTATAGGAATTTTGCCTCACCTGGAATTAATTTTCCAATTTGAGGCAGAACCCTCCGTGTAGCAGCCGCGTCGCGGAGGGAGTCTCTAATTTTGATTTCGACGGGACTTAGTTTTTACGTCAAGAAAAAGGCCACCGTAACAGTCCCGCGTCGCGGAGCGAGGGATAAATTTTTGCCTCGCCTGAAATTAAATTTCCAAGACGAGGTAGAGGACTCTGTGTAGCAGTCGCGTCGCGCCTCGGGTAAGCCAATTTTGAGTTTCATTAAGTAAATGGATTTTACCCATTTTCTTTGGAAATAACCCGACCCAGTCCCGTCTAAATCCCAAATTCCCGTCCCCTATCCCATTGTACTCCCCAAATTGGCGATTATTTTTCCCTTTCCTCTTCCCTTGCGATTCTCCAGCTTCAATCTGTAACGCGGAGGCAACTTGTCATCTTCTCTTTCTCAATTTCGAGCTTATCTATAATCCCAGGTACGGATTTTGCTATTCTTTTCAGTGAGAGTTGGGCATCTTGATATGTAGAACTATGGGTTGTTGTTTGTGTGATATGTGTGGTGTTTGGAGTGTATTGGATCTCATTAAAAAGGTTGTATGTTGTGCGATACGGGTGTTGTCCAATTTCTGAGAAAAGCTCACCTATTATCACTTGTGCTTGTGTTTTAGGTTGATTGGTTGAAATTGCTAAGGTATTGTAGGTGGGTTATGCACGATTGGGAATGGCTGTCTAAACTATCAATTTATTGGGATTTCAAAGTTTGAGTAGAAGTATCCATTTGATTTCATTATAGGGTATTGAGTTGAATTGGGCAATGTATAAATATGCTGCCTAAGGGTACTGTTTTGTTCCTGGGTTAGGTTTGTTGGTTTCTTGCAGGTTGGTGATTTTGAAAACTTGAGTAGAATTATCTGATTGTTATGTACATGTGGGTTTAGAGGAATTTTGGGGGATTGAATGCGTACACTAGTGAGGTCTAATAGGTGTTTTAATATGCTCTCATTGCAAATTGGGTGCCTATAGTGTCAAATTCTTGAGTAGACATTATTTTGGCGATGAATGCGTGAATGGTGAGTATTGCTTGGCGGTGTTGACTGGATGATAGTATGTATTCATGGGTCTATATAGTTGTGTGAAGTCTTGAGTAGAACTACGAGTGTGTTGACGATTATTTTTGGAAAGTCTGAGTACCTAGGCTGAAGCATGCTTTGAAATATGTGTGGGGTGGTGTGCACACACCACCCAATTGTGATCAATGCTATGAGTGATGGGCTGAACTATACTATGCTTGCTGGTAATCATGTCAAGTTCACAAAGACCCGGTAAGGAAGTGGCCATATCGAGCCACATGAAACGTGTTCGGAGTGGGAATGTCCCACCTACACCTACAGTTCCCAAGGGCCAAACCAAGCGGTTTGGGGTGAAGGTTGTAACCAAAGAAGGGAAGGCATGGTACAAAAAACACATCTAGGCCACTTATTTCTCTGATGTTTGTACTGACAGGGACAGCCTGGCGCGTGAGTTCCCACAGATCCTGAGGCAAATTAGGGAGCTGCGGATGGAGTTTATCTTTGCCGAACCAGAATAGTGCAACTTGCACATGGTCTGAGAGTTCTATACCAACTGGGTGCCAGAGGCAAGTTCCTATTTTGTGACGGTGAGAGGAATTAATGTGTCTATCACCCCCTCAGGTATAAATGACATATTAGGTACACCACAGGACACAGACCCACTAGTGCTGACAGGGTTAAAAATATGCCCTCCATACCAAGCCATTAGACATACTCTGTGCAGTCCCCAGTCCATGTCGCAATGGACTTAGCATAGTGGGAAGAGATATCACCAATGTCTTCCCTATGCTCACATGCTTAGGGAGACACGTGTCTGGCTAAAGGTTGTCATGAACTGTTTAATATCGGGTCTCCACTACACAGATATTACTCGTGACAGGTTGTGCTTGGTATATGCCTTAATGACTGGAATAGAGCTGAATATCGGAGCTATTTTGAAATCTACTATGTGAAAGGCCCGGGTTCACAAAGGGCACTGGTATACTTTTGGTGGCCTTATTACTAGGATGTGTCGTGCTGCAGGTATCCTTGAAGAAAATGTGGACTACATGGATCCTTTATTCCCAGCATCGGTGGACATCACTAGGACCAAGGGGACCGACACTGAGTTTAGGCCAACTCTCACCACTGTTGAGCGCCATCGACGCGATGAGTTGATTATGGCCAGGATGTATCGTTTAGAGATGCTGCGCCATCAGAATGGTTGTCTGGCGTCCACTGATATGCAGTTGGGAGAGGTTGATCAGGGAGATAAAGAGATATTTTGGACCAGCTCAGATGTGGAGTCCAACTTGGATGAAGTAGACCTCACTCAGGCCGGTGATGAGGCCGACGGGGCGGGGGGAGGGGGTGATGCGATGGAGGATTGATCAGGGAGTGTTTTCACCTTACCTCTTGAACTGTTCTGATAATTTTTTTAAAGCACTGGGGACAGTGCTAATGTATAAGTGTGGGGTGAGGGGTGAAAGGCATACCTAGTCTGTATATATTTTTATTGTTGAACATTGTTAGAGTCTGTTTTTGTTTTTTTGTTTTTTTTTTGGTTACTTGGAGGTTTTTTCCAGTTCTTTGGCTAAGGAAAGTCCCTTTGAACCGTGCAAAATACAAAAAGATTTTGTCTTGACCAGCCTTTTGAGGGTTTTTAGGGTGACCCTCATTGTCACGACCCAGGGGTACCCCCTAGATGTAACATGACGTATAGAACCCCGAAGGACTCCATACAAGTCACTTAGCTCTCACGACATAAGAAATAGAACAATAAGAGTAAAACAACATTTCAAGTCCAAAACATTTTATAAAGAAAAGCGGAAGTCTAGACACTTTGTCTCATCATAGCCATCTATTACAATAGAATGAAATTGGGCCTAGCCCATACATCATGTCCAAAAGAGAAATACATGAAAGAAATTCAAATACAATAAAACTCTATCCTCGAAGCCATGAGTACTCACCAAATCTCAGAAATCAATCAAATCCAACACTAGCCACGAAACTGACGACCCTGACTTTCGGACCCAACATTTGGAAAAAATGTAGGCAAGAGTATGTGTTAGTACAAATCAATGTACCAAGTATGATAGCTATGAAAAAACATTTAAATCATGCTAAAAGAGACATTTCATTTCATGACATGCAATTGACCAAACTAAAACATGATATAAGAGGGTTAGAAATCATAAGTCATAAAACCATGGTCAATGCAAGCTAACATCATTTTTAAAACCTTTGAACTCATATGTGATACTTTTTGAAGTAACCTTAGTTCATTATTCATCTTGTTGTGCGAAATTAGTCGTAACCAACATAGAGACCATGTGAGCTATAACATGATCCCCCGGTGTCTCCCACACCGAAAAGGGTTATCCTACTTGCCTAAGGTAAAACCATGGACTTCTAGCTTAAGTGAATCCACTAGCTAATCATCCTATGGGGGCACGTAGTTTAAGAGATAAGGAGATTGCTACTAGAAACGCGGCCTCTACTCGGGAGAGCTTCCATCTCAAGAGATTGCTTCTAGAAACCCAGCCTTTACTACGGGAGAGCTTCCATCTCACATCAATATCTACTCGGTGCTAAGCATAATTCCCACAGAATAGTCATTTCTTACTTATTCTCATTATTCATGGAAAGGCACCCTAGGATAACCAATCCAAGCTAGTTTCATTAGGATAGCTCCTTGTCTTTGATTCATGCAGGTGAGAAAACCTTTCAACCTTAGAATCCTTATTATGTAAGAAAACCTTTCACATCATGCTAGTATGTGTATATGAGAATATCCTTTCACAACACATCAACAACATCATCATTGACACTTTACTCTCAAAGCACCCTCAAAATATTTGCATAGATTTCATAAGAACATACATAAGTTCATAATTTACCAATTGAGGTTCAAAACCCACTTTCAATCAACATTACTTGAAAATATAGGTTAGATATGGATTTCATCATAATTTCATGTAAAGCTTGCAATACATGCTTGATTTCATAAAACACTTGCCTTATACTCAAAATCCCACATCACATGATCATAACTCAAAAACATGGGGGATTACATGGGTTCATAGGGGAAAACATCATAAAACCATAGTAATTCGTCAATTGATGCATAGAAGATCATAATTCAGTCATTTAAATCAATAATCAAGAGAACCCATGATGATTGAAGAAAACCCTAACTCAATTGGGGAATTCTACCTTTTGAAATAGAGGAATTTAGGAACTCCATTGATGGAAGGAATCCATGGATGAAAACTATCATACCTCAAGTTCAAATGCTAGTTTTCAATGGAGGAATTGAGACCTTAGCTTGAAACCTTAGTTGAATTATTCTTCTTCTTCAAGTTCTAGAGAGAGAGATATTTTGGGAGAGGAATTTGTTCTTCTTTTGTGATTTTGGAAGAATTAAGTGAATGAATGAAATTTGGGGGTAAAAATACTTATATAGGGGTCTTAATGAAGGGTAAAACGACGTATAATAGGGAATAAAATAATTAGGAAAAGACCCAACTATCCTTGAACTTAACTGCCAGTCCTCACCCACGACTCACGACCGACGGACTGACCTACAGTCCGTCCTACACAGTCATCGCTAGATTCAGAAGATTCTAGCCTGACGTACGGTTCCTCAACCACGGACTGTGGTCTGACAAACAGTCTGTTAGTCAGGCCGTGGTTCTGGGCTTTTGAGCCAGGCTGAGGTGATTAACCACGAACCCCACCTATGGTCTGTGGTTCCCACCACGGGTCGTGGTTGGCCTGCGTGGGTTGGCACCTGCAACTTCTGAAAAATGGAAATTTTCCCCTTTTCAAATATGGGGTGTTACACTCGTCTATTTTGGCACTTAAGGGAGGAAGGGAAAAAAAATAAGAATTTGCGTCTTTCAATTTTTTTTCCGACTATCCCGCCATGGCGGCTCCCATCAACTGTGACGGCGCTGCTATGGAAGGATTACTCCCGATATGGTGGGAAGGTACAGGCCCGAACAACTTAGTTTCACGAAATTCGGTTTGGATCGTTACAGTTGTGTTTTAACTTAATTTTTATCACCTAGTAATATTAAAAGGGTAAAAATAATTTTAGAGAGGTTTATGAATTTTCACACTCATTACATTAAATTTCAATATCTATTTTAGAGGTGTACTAAATCGAATCAAACTATAAATCAAGTCAAATTGAAAAAAAAAGTTTGACCAATGGTTTGATTTGACTTGGTTCGATATTGAGTAAAACAATCCGACTATACTTGGGCTGATTTGGTTTTAACAAAAAAAAAAAAATTAACCCGAGATCATATCAACCCTACATTAGTATATATAATTTTTAAAAGTTATTTTATACATAAAAGTATTTAGTTTGATGTAAGTTCTAAATATTTCTTATACTATTTCACAAATTTTATCTTTTAACATATTATTTCAAGTTTTTGAGACTTAGAATTTTGAATGGTCCAATAAAGGTCATATATATTAGTTACTCTAATAAAACCCAAATCAATACTAATGCTACCAAAAAAATTAATTCAACACTAAGAATGACAATAATGTTGAATATTTGTTCTTTAGTTTTACATCCTAATTTTAAGTTTTCTTTGATGTTTAATCATGTAATTATTACTTATTAGACTTATTTTAGCATGGTTTAATACTTTTAAATTATGGTTATTCTCATTATGACTTATTAATTTGCCATATTTATTTTATGATATTTATTATTATTTTTGATGAATATTTTAGAGTCATCACTCATCTCATATTTTGTGTTACTTTCTTAAGAAACACCTTAGATAGTTATATTTTTATAGGACTAAAGAAATAATATTTGGAGTACAAGTTAATCATATGTTTGTATGAATACTTTATTGGAAAAACCTGAAGAAAAATAAATCAAAGTTTATTAATTTGATTTGATTTATAAATTAAAAAATTGTACACAAATAATTTAATTAAATATTTAAAAAATCCGAACAAACCCGACCATATACACCCTACTCTATTCTATTCTTGTTAAGCTAATTATTTATAATTGGGAAAGTGAACATGGATATATTCATTATTGTGCGAATATAATTCGGCCAAGATATTGGTTGTACTTTGTTACCTTTCTCAAAAAATAAAATAAAAAAATATTGGTTGTACTTATTAAGTCTCGATGCAATATATTTCATTATTATTATTATGTGCACACATTATATTTTAATACAAAGATATTATATAGGTACGAAAACACGTATATTATATATACACATAATTATAACATAAATATACGAATACAATATATTTTACTTATATAATATAAATAAAATATAATAATTATTATATTTCATAAATACACAAATTATCATTATAGTTCGGAGACTAAATATGCTATATATATATATATATATATATACACAAAATTTTCTGTTGAGGCACTTTTATTTTATTTAAATAAATAGATAGATCTATTACAGACAGATGTCAACCATTAAGTCCAACAGAGGAAATATGCATAGGTCATCTGCAGATATTAACTGCGTTTCCACATAGCTTTGTCATTTTTGTCTTCTTTCATCTGGTATGATAACCCATTAAAGTTTGATTATTTTAGATTTGTGTTTCATGAAATTTTATAATCAAATTTAATTATCGGTGCTAGTCTAAATATATAAAAGCTATAACCAAAGCGTATTATTTCCACAACTACTTTGATATTTTGCTTATAGATGTTTTAAGTTATACCGTAAAAGGAGGCTTGAGTTTGAAATTGAAGTAGCGCCTTTGGAATATGCGTAGGACTCCTATCATGGGTCAATATTTCGGTGCCGTTGGAAGTAATTGTTTAGTCGTTCAAAATCCTATGACATCAGGGAATTACGCTTTTTTTTCTCGCTTCACGGTCACAGCTTCACAGATGGAATGAAGGGAGAGCGTAGCATGCACGCTCTACGTTTTTTGCTAGCTTTTGTTCTAGTAAAATATTAGCTTGTACCCTCCAAGAATTTCTGGGGCATGAGTTAGAAATACAGTTGATTGCTCTTTCTTTCGATTGAAGTTCAGTACTTCTCTCTCTGTAGACGTGCAAAATAATAGAGTTATTGTTTTTCATCTTAACTCATATTTTTAATGCACGATATAAATATAGTTTAAAATTTATTAAAATTATAATAAATACATATTAAATATGAATTCATAACTTTTAAATCATAATAATTTCAATCCTAAAAATCTTAGATCTTAATTATTAAATCCGTAAATTTAATTATGGATCCGCCTATGAGGTCAAATTCTATAACATAATGTCACGTCAGTATATACACCACCTCATCGCTGTCTACGCCAAATATGATTGTTAATAGAGGTAGTGGAACAGAAAAAGAAAGGAAGAAAAAAAAATGAAGAATTCAAAATTAGGAGCAATATTGCTTAAATTTATTCTTGAATAATGTAAAATGCTCAAATTAATCTTTTGTTTAAGAAAAGGTAAAAAAAAAATTAATTTATGCTTAAGTTTTATCATTTGAAAAATTAAATAATTTATTCTATTTCAGATGATTCACGAGTGTATTTGACTTATAGCTACTAATGAAGGGCAAATTTATTGTATTTCACATAATTTAGAGGTATATTTTGATCCTAATTAGTAATAACAAAGACATATTCGACCCCAATTATTAATAGTGAACAAAATTATTTCATTTTACATATTTTGGAGTAAATTTTATTTTATTTTTTTAAAAAAGAATAAAATTAACTTGCTGACATATGTGCTTAGATCATATATGGATTAAATGATTGAAGATGTTGATGTGAAATACAAAAACCATATCTTGATCAAAGAAAGTCAGATTTGCCTCTCTCCTTTAGTGGTTTTTGCCCAATTCCTTTATCACAGATTTAGTATTTTTTGTTTTGTATGGAAAAATATATTGTTTTTTTCTCTAACATATCAATAAAATAATAATGAATGACTATAGTGAGACTGATCTTTAACATTATCCCTGTCAAAATATGGTCTGGAACGCATAAATTTGTGGTCTTATTTGGAGACAAAGTGGTAGGTTTATACATTCTTCATTCATGTGATCAACAATTATCCACTATACAACATATAGTATATTATATGAAGTGGGGTGAGCTGAATTTGGACGGACTAAAATTACTGAATTAATAAATGTCAGGTTATTGATTTTTATTGCATGATTTGTCCATCAAACAGGTTGGTATTTATTTATTTTCTTCAAATACTGATTTTTAATTTGGTTTATTTAACAATCGAACTTATGTCTTAGGAAATAAGTTCTTTAAGAATACAAAATATGACTTGTAGCATATTATGATATGAAAATATAAATTCATGCCATGAGAAAAAGTTATTCGTCTTGAGGGATAAAAATTAAAGATCAATATTATCAACAAAAAATGATACAGTTGAATTTATGTGAAGCTAAGAGCATGTGTCTTAACTAATTTTTTAAGGATCGTTTATTAGTGATTTGAATATTAATTAATAGCTAAAAAAGTAAGTAATTAGTGTGAGATAAAGTGGAGTAAAAAGTATAGATCCAAATGTCTCAGTGAGTTAGCAAGCATATCTAGGAGCTTAGTCCAAGCTCCAAGAGTGCTTTTGAATGAAAGAACTTACCAAGGAATAAAGCAAAGCAAAGACAAATTTGATGCTCAAGAAAATAGTATATGTTTATTGTATTGTAGGGATTTAGAATACATTTATAAGTGAATGAAATAAAATTATTTATAGGTTATAATGGAAAGATCTCAGTCAATAAAAAATTTATATCAAGACCAATGACCTTGAGCCGTTGGCGATGTTGTTGTTAGTGTGAGCTAAGTCGTCCATGCACCTGTTATCGATGAGTTTACCCCAATACAAGTAGAAAATAGGGGCAAAGTGCAAATGATTCGCTCAAAAGAATCATAAACTAATCTGTTAAATTTTTATTAAGTATAATTTATTGGTCTGTTATTGTATATTTTTTTAGTACCTAATCACATTAAAATTTTCTTTATTATATTCATTATATGGAACATCATATCGAAAAGAAAGAAGGTATTTTGATAAGATTTCTCCTAAATTAATTTGATAACATATCAATCTAACTTTTTCATGGGTTAAAATGAGTTAAATTCAATTAGATTAAGATAACAAATAAATGGGTCAATTACCAATTCGAATTTAAAGATGTTAGGTGAACCATATTTTAATAGATTAATTTTGCCATCACAAATATTACTGTATAGTCACATATAAATATAAATACAATATATATAAGTCAAATTCATCGGTGGCCCCCTAAAGTTGACATGAAATTTCACTTAGACATTTTAATTGGACAATGTTCATTTAAACATTTTATGTAGGGTCCCGCTGTATCATTTTAACACTTTTTGCTTACATGACACAATGAATATGATACACTCATTATATGCGCGTGAGAGGCATATTTAACTATTTTTTATTTTATTTTCTTTATCTTTTTCCCCATTTTCAGCCACCATCTTCCCAAACTTAAACTCCTTCCATGAAAATACAGATCTGATGGTGACAGAGGACGCAGTGAATTTCAGCAGCAGAAATTTCCTCAAGTTTGAACACATTTTCTTATTTTTTTCCCTTCTTCCTCCTCAATTTAGTTTGACAAAAAAAAATAATCCATATCTTACTTCTTCCTTTATTTTTAGAATTTGAAGCACTTAAAAAGAGATAGGTATTGATGGAGGAACGCACATCACATCGCATTTTCCCTTTTTTTTAGTAGTTGATCTACGATTCTACATTCAATGATGCTCTCTGATTATTGAAAGGTCTAAAAAAAAATTCAAGAAACTAATATTTAGTACTGGAGAACTCATGTTTAGCACAAGACTTTGATTATTGGGATAAAACAAATCAATTTTTGATAAGAAAATTCGTGGGGTTGGGATTGTTTTCTGCAAAAAGCGCCGGAGAAGTTGGGTTGGGGGGATGTGGGGTGCAGGGGAGGTGGATGGAGTGCTGAAAAATTAAATTTAAAGAGTTAAATTATTTAGGTAAAATGCTACATGTCATTCATTCATTGGGTATTTTTTTTTTCTTAAACTTAAAATTCATTGTTTAAGAATTATTTTGAACATAAATGACAAATGTCCAAATTTAATTCAACACTTTACACGTCAACCGTAAGTGTAGCATACACACCTACTATATTTTTATTGATTATAAAAGAAGTGTCAAAATGACACAATGAGACTCTACATGAGGTGTTTAAAATGAACATCATCCAGTTAATGTGTCTAAATGAAAATTTATGTCAACTTTAGAGAGTCATCGATAGGTTAGGCCATATATATATAAGGAAGAAAGATGATTGATCATCACCAAGTAGAAAAGAGTCAAACATTCACGTGTATATGGATTGGATTTCTTATTTGATTATTATTAAAAAAAATTGTATAAGCAATTATTGTAAATATATGATTGATGCTAGGAATGATACGGGGTGAGGTGCATATTGACAGATGTTGTATTTCTAATTCAACTTATCAATTGTAAGACAAAAAGTAGGCCAACTAGCACAGCAATAACATAAACATCACTATCATATATATTAGTAAATTATCTTCTTCTTTTTTAAAAAGAAACTAAGTAAATGGGCCATAAAATTCAAAATAATTACAAATTTATACTTAAATTCAAAGTAATTTCTGAAATACTCATTATCTCATAAATAATTATAGTCCATACCTCCCATTCATTAAGACTGATAATTTTCACTTAAATAATATTAAATTAGTATCATATACTGTATTTGTATTATTAAGGTTGATATGATGTCCCGTTATCCTCATCGCTTTCCTTCTACTACTACTCTAGCTTGAGGTATTGAGTTCCTCATGGTTTACTCTTTGGTGTCATGAGTCTTAGGTATTCCCATGATTTACTCATTAATGCATGTTCATGAAAAAGCTTAAGTTTTGAGAAAATGAGTCAACTTGATTTGATTTCTACATGTTTATGTGCATTTGAGTTTGAGTTGCATATAGACTTCATGATATGATGCTTTGAACATGCTTTAGATTGGAGTTGATGTTTCCTTCTCGGATATGTGCATTTATGTGATTGTGTGCATGATTGGGCTGCTAGATTTGAGTTCTTTTCCTTCATGTGATGTCTAGATCCCATTCGAGGACGAATGTTCCCAAGAGGAAGATAATGTAACACCTCGAAATCAAGAAGTCTAGAAAAGGGGCCAAATGGGGGATCACCAGACCAAACTTGAGCCATGGTACCCTTCACGGGTTGTGAAGGGCACCATGGCTCGTGGTGGTGCCCGTGAAGGGTAGGCAGAATCCTCCCCAAGGTCAGCCTCCTCCCACGAGCCCCTAGACGGGTCGTGAAGAGCCAAACGGTTCGTTAGGTTGGTCGTGAAGGGGCAATGCCACAAGGAACATCTCCCCAGGCCACTGGTAAGGACCATGATTGCCACCACGGCCTGTGAAGTCCTTGACGGCTTGTGAGGGCCACCATCTAGGGGTTCGCATCAGCTGTAATTCAGTGACAGCTGAGTCTTTTCCTAATTATTTTATCTTGATACTATGTCGTTTTGCCCTTACCTAGAACCCCATATATAAGTGATTTTAACTCCAAAATAACACATTTTTATTCATTCTCTTCTCATTCACCAAAAGAAGAGCAAGTCTTTCTCTCCCAAAATATTTCTCTCTAGAAAACTTGAAGAAGAAGGATTCAACCTAGAGTTTCAAGCCAAGTCTCCAATTCCTCCATTGAAGTTGAGCAATTGGCATTGAGGTATGATAATTTTCATCAATCGATTCCTTCCATTCATAGAGTTCCTAAATTCTCCAATTTTCAAAGTTAGAAATCCCTAATTGAGTTAGGATTTTTATTCTATGTTATGGGTTCTCTTAATTATTGATTTAATTGATTAATTTATGATATTTTGTGCATGAATTGAGTTAATCTCATGTTTTTATTGTCACGCCCCGAGCCTACACTCTAGGCGGGACTGACACTCAGAGACCATTTTTGGCCCCAAGCGAACCCTTGGCCTGGCTTACTTAACTCAGCGGAAGACTTAACTCAATGAAACAATCACAAATAATAACTTAAAGAATAATAAGTTGGCCAAAATGGCACTTAAGTCTTAAACAACATCTGAAAGATAAAGAAAGACATCTGAACTAATAACTATCTGACTGTCTATGAAGCCTCTAAAATTCTGAGATGGATGTTGTGACAAACCCCACAACATCCTAATAAATGAAAGACTGAAAGCGAATAAAAGAGTCCTCCAGAACGCAAGGAGGCTCACCACTGACTCTGAGCTGCTCAACTGGATCAACGAGGTGCTGGATGCTGATCCTTGTTACATGCGTCTGCATCATAATAAGATGCAGGCCAACTGGCATTAGTACATTGAATGTACGAGTATGCGAGTTGGAATGCTAAACCACACATAGGCTAGAAGGAATCTGAAAGAAACTAAATAACTTACCTGGCTCACTCAACTCAACCTGACTGACTCATTTCAATATAAAGCAATTTAAAGCAAGTGCAATATAAAGAAAAACTGTTTAAAACATGATATAAACTCTGTGTGTATGCAAAGATACAATAAATCTGAAATGTATGTAGAAATACGAATGAACTAATGTATATAGAAATACAATAACTGTTGTGGGAGTTTCTCTAAACGACAACCATCACATAAGAGCTATAGTGATGATAGAATGATCAACCTCACGCTGCCAGAGCATTCTATACCCAGCCAAAGGTACAAAATCTGAACTGCCTAATGGATCCGCTAGTCTAATTTGAAAAAGGATTCATCTAAAAAGTATGAACCTCTTCTACCCATGATGGCTACATGGTTCTATGGGGGCTGTGGGTTCTTTGAACGCTCCCCCAATTCGGTGCTCAATACTACTCCCAAAAATGTACTGGCTCTTATGTTTTTAAAACATATTTCCTCTGTGATTTGAGATTAGTGCTCAAAAACTTAGCTCAAAGGCTATCTTGGAAATCAAAGTTTCCCTTCTTGTTTCATTTAGGAAGCAATTTCTGTTTTCTGAAAACTAGCCCGAAGGCTCTTTGGAAATCTCAATTTCCAATCTTGTTTAAATGTGAAAACATTTCTTTTAAACTTCTTTGGGAATACGTAGTCCCTATATACCTCTTTGAAGAAAAGAACTTCAAACCATAGCTTTACTCTTGCTTAACTTCAAAACTTAAGTCTTAAAAATGACGTTAAAACATTATTAAAGACCCTTGAGAACTTTGAGAAACTTTGCTTTGACTTACTTCTTAACTTCTAGACTTGACTCTTAACTTCTTTGACTTTGAACTTAACTTTCCTTGAATTGAATTATGGATTCAAGGTTCATGATTTCATGTTTATGGATGATTTCATGATGTTTAGATGTACTTTAAGAGTGTTGGAATCGACTAGGAAATATAGGTACATCACTTAGGAACACGTACAAGAAGGTGGGGAACAAATGGGGAGAACTGGTGACCCTGGCGCTCTGAGAGGCGTGGGGCGCCAGGCCCCAAACCTCAGAGAGCTGGGTGGGGCGCTCTGGCTGGGTCGACGTGCTAGAGGCCAAACCTCAGAGAACATTTTGGGGCGCGCTGAGAGGCGCGACACCCCAACCCATGTACCCAGGTGTTAGCCAAACCTCAGAGAACATTTTGGGGTGCGCTGAGAGGTGCAACGCCCCACCCCCTGTACCCAGGTGTTCTCGACTTTTCTCCTCCGTTTTCATCTCTAAACCCTCCAAACTTCCATGATACTTCCCAAACCCTAGGATCAGTTGTACCCTCAATATACAACCAATCTAACTCGAAAAACAACCCGGAAACATGAATCAATTCAACACTAGGCATTCAACAATCAACCCACAAGAATTCAACAATGTTCTTCAAGAACTTCACTTTCTTAACATTCAAACAACTCCAATTTCGCTGAATTGAAACAAATTAGTGTGTGGGTGAACTAAACCAACATGAAACAAATCTCACATACCTTAATAGGGATCACCTCCGACGAATTCCACTCGCAAAGCTTGACCGATCTTGATGAATTCTTGCCTTTTTCTCCCTTTCTTCTTCTTTTTTTCTCTCCTCTCCAAGCCCTAAGCGTATTTCTCAATTCTCCAAATTGACTAAGTCATGTTTTTACCCCAATAAATCCCTAAAATCAAATTAGGAAATAACTTAGAGAAAAGACTAGTTTGCCATTCCCTAAATCCGGATTGGGACTTTCCTCAATCCAATAGTCCAACTTCCGAAAGACATATTTTACTCATACGATGTCGAAATCGTGCAATCTCGGCGGCGTTGGAAAGATATCTCCAAGGGATCTCCAACCATATCAAGATATTCTCCTAAATCCTCATGATATAGGAGTTATGGCCGTTTGAAAATGACCAAAACTCACTTTCTTAACTTAGACAAAATTTCCAGATTTCCTTATTCTTTCCAAAAATCAATATTTTCATATTTTAAAATATTTATAGTTGTTTCTAGGTGCGAGATGTTATAATATCTCCCCCTTGGGAACATTCGTCCTCGATTGAGCTTTATTTCACTATGCTAAGGATGGTAACATCAAGTTCAACACTCAACAAGCAAAACAATTAACACATGCTTACTCGATAATTCAAGGAGTACTAAGAAGAGAATTATTACCTTCAACTACATTCTCTCCAGATTCGAAGAGATGGGGATATCTCATTTTCATGTCCTCATCAGCTTCCCAAGTAGCTTCTTCAACAAATTGGTTCCTCCAAAGGACTTTGACTGATGCAACTTCTTTTGTTCTCAACTTGCGAACTTGGCGATCTAAAATCTGAACTGGAGTCTCCTCGTAAGATAAATTTTCTTTAATCCCCATATTTTCAGTTTGTACTATTAATGAAGGATCTCACATGCACTTCTTCAACATGGAGATGTGAAATACCGGATGCACCGCTGTTAACTCTTGTGGTAGCTCCAACTCATAAGCTACAATGCCAATCCTCTTAACTATGCGATAAAGTCCAATATATCGGGGACTAAGTTTCCCCTTCTTACCAAACCTCATGACTCCCTTCATGGGTGAAACCTTCAAATACACCCAATCATCTACTTCAAACTCTAGTGGCCTTCTTCTAACATCTGTGTAGGATTTTTGACGACTCTGTGCCGTTTTCAGCCTCTCTTGAATCACCTTCACCTTTTCCATAGCTTGGTGAACCAAATATGGTCCTATCAACCCTGCTTCACCAACTTCAAACCATCTAATAGGAGATCTGCATCTTCTCCCATAAAGAGCTTCACAAGGAGCCATTTGGATGCTAGCGTGAAAACTGTTGTTGTAAGCAAACTCTATGAGAGATGGGTGATCATCCTAATTTCCCCTGAAATCAATCACACAAGCCCTCAACATGTCTTCTAATGTCTGAATGGTGTGCTCTGCTTGCCCATCTGTCTGGGGATGAAGACAGTACTCAAGTTAACCTTTGAACCCAAATCTTTCTGAAAAGATTTCCAGAACTGTGCAGTAAATTGGGCACCTCTATCTGAAATAATGGAGACTGGCATAATCTTCTGCTGAATTGGTAGTCTTTACCGGCAAAAAGTGGGTTGATTTTGTCATTTTGTCGACAATCACCCAAATAGAATCATGTTGTCTGCGAGACCTTGGCAAACCTGTGATGAAATCCATATTAATCATCTCCCACTTCCATTTTGGAAGTTCTATATTTTGCGCCAGACCACCGGGCCTTTGGTGTTCAACTTTCACTTGCTGGCAATTCGGACATTTGGCAACAAATTCTGCAATATCCTTCTTCATACCATTCCACCAATATACCTCTCTCAAATAACGGTACATTTTGGTGGAACCCGAATGGATAGAATATCTGGAGCTATGAGTTTCCTCCATGATC
>NW_006238970.1:1911678-1914581 GCF_000226075.1 Solanum tuberosum | reverse complement strand
AATCCTAAGAAACTCCTAATATCAGTTGGAGATGTAGGTCCAGGCCAATTCTGCACTGTCTCAATTTTCTGAGTATCAACTCTAATACCATCACCGAAAATAATATGGCCCAAGAATGCCATAGACTCAAGCCAAAACTCACACTTAGAGAACTTGGCATACAACTCTCTATCCTTCAAGGTCTGAAGAACTATTCTGAGATGACTAGCATGATCTTCTTCATTCCTTGAATAGATTAGTATGCCATCAATGAAGACGATAACAAACATATCTAAATAAGGTTTGAAGACCTTATTCATAAGATCCATGAACGTTGCTGGTGCATTGGTCAAACCAAAGGACATGACCAAGAACTCATAATGACCGTATCTAGTCCTGAATGCTGTCTTTGGAATGTCACATTCCCTAACTTTCAACTGATGGTAGCCTGATCTGAGGTCAATTTTCTAAAAACAGGTGGCACCTTGAAGTTGATCAAATAAATCATCTATCCTTGGAGGAGGATACTTATTCTTGATGGTAACCTTATTTAATTGACGGTAATCTATACACATCCTAAGGGAACCATCTTTCTTCCTCACAAACAAGACCGGAGCACCCCAAGGTGAGACACTTGGTTGAATGAAACCCTTATCTAATAGATCTTTTAACTGCTCTTTCAACTCTTTTAACTCTGTTGGTGCCATTTTGTATGGCGGAATAGAGATAGGACGAGTATCTGGAATGATGTCTATGCCGAAGTCTATTTCTCTCTCAGGAGGGACTCCGGGTAGATCATTAGGGAAGACTTCTGGAAACTCTTTTACTATAGGAACTGACTGATGGGAGGTACCTCAGCACTTGAGTCATTAACTCGGACTAAGTGATAGATACAACCCTTTGAAACTAACTTTCTTGCCTTAAGGTACGAAATGAAACGACCCTTAGGCACTGCTGAACTACTACTCCACTCTATAACTGGCTCATTAGGAATCTGAAACTTGACAACTCGAGTTCTGCAATCTATGGAGGCATAACAGGCATGAAGCCAGTCCATACCAAGAATGACATCAAAGTCTACCATGTCTAACTCAATTAAATCAGTCATGGTACCCTTGTGATTGACGGAAACGGGACAATCACGATAGACTCTCTCTGCTAGAATAGACTCACCAATAGGTGTGGAAACACAGAATGGTTCACTAAGTTTCTCAAGAAGAATTTCAAACCTATTTGCAACATAAGGAGTTACAAAAGACAAACTTGCTCCTGGGTCTAGCAAAGCATAAACATTAAAAGTAAAGACTTTGATCATACCAATGACAACATCTGGAAAGTTCTCTTGCTCTTGGCGACTGGTGATTGCATAGAGACGGTTTGTTCCTCCGCCAGTACTAGAAGTAGCTCCTCTAGGTGCAGCCCTGGCTGGTGGAGAAACTGAAGAAGACTGGGCTCTATTGCCCCCGTTACCCTGCCTGTTCTTTGGACACTCTCACATGAAATGCCCACTCTGACCACACTTGAAACAACTAGTTGAGCCTTCACGATAAATACATGAATGGTTCCTACCACACTTGGCGCACGCAAGAGGCTTACTACCCCCTTGCGCCACACTACCATGTGAATATGTACGTTTAACTCTGGAATTTTGACCATAGTACTCATTCTTGTTCTTAGGTGCAGGTGCACTAGCAGATGATGGAGTAGGTCCCTTCTGTTTATGTTGGAAAGATGACCGGTTTGCATTACTCTTCTGCTGTCCGGACTCATTCCTTGTCTTGGCTCTCTTGTTCTTGAACTCCTCTCTATCTCTTAGCTTCTCTTTCTCTACCTGCTGCACATAGACCATCAACCTCGAAATGTCCATGTCCCCAATAAGCATTGCTGCCCGACCATCCTTGCTTGACAGACGACCCAAACCAGCAACAAACAAACTCATCCTACTCCTCATGTCCGCAACCATTTCAGGAGCATAGCGAGACAGTTGGGTGAACTTCAACCCATACTCATGCACACTCAAGGAATCTTGTTTCAGTGTTAGAAACTCCCATACCTTAGCCTCCTTCAGTTCTCGGGGAAAGAAATGCCCCAAGAAGGCTTCCTCAAAACAAGCCCAACTAGCAGGTGGTGCATTCTCAGGTCGACCCCCTTTCCACTGATCGAACCATGTTCTAGCAACATCCTTCAGTTGATATGCAGCTAGTTCAACTCGCTCAGTATCTGCCACATGCATCACATCAAATACCTTCTTCAGCTCTTCAATAAAAAATTTCGGATCCTCAGTAGTGACCGAACCAGTGAAACTAGGAGGATTCATTCTCAAGAATTCGCGAATCCTCGAAGTGTCAGTCTCTTCTTGCCGAGCTCCTCTCTGCTGCGAAGCCTGATTTGTCACAACTTGGCTAAGCATCCTTATAGCTTCTCTAAACTCAGCATTAGAGACCTCTCCTTGCGGTTGCACTTCAGGTGCATTAGGTAATTCTTGCTCTTGTGGTTCAACATTTCTCCTAGCTGGACGACCTCGTGTTGCTCTTCGTGGAGGCATGGTTATCTGTAACACGCACAAGCACGAATTAGAGGGAAACTTTTAGAGATACACTCTAACGCACGAGATGGATATGAAGGAAGTGAAGAATTTCCTGAATGTTTCAGCCTCCTAATTATAGATGTGGCGTGCTTCACACCGATAACTAGGACTCTACAGACACAACCTCATAGACTCCCTAGTACTCTTGAAACCTGGCTCTCATACCAAGTTTGTCACGCCCCGAGCCTACACCCTGGGCGGGACTGTCACTCGGAGACCATTTCTGGCCCCAAGCGAACCCTTGGCCTGGCTTACTTAACTCAGCGAAAGATTTAACTCAATGAAACAATCTCAAATAATAGCTTAAAGAATAATAAGTTGGCCAAAATAGCACTTC
>NW_006238970.1:1878111-1911480 GCF_000226075.1 Solanum tuberosum | reverse complement strand
CAAGTGCAGTATAAAGAAAAGTTGTTTAAAACATGCTATAAACTCTGTATGTATGCAAAGATACAATAAATTTGGGATGTATGTAGAAATACAAATGAACTGATGTATATAGAAATACAATAATTGTTGTGGGAGTTTCTCTAACCGAAAACCATCACATAAGAGCTATAGTGATGATACAACGATCAACCTCACGCTGCCAGAGCATTCTATACCCGGCCAAAGGTACAGAATCTGAACTGCCTAATGGATCCACTAGTCTAATTTGAAAAGGATTCATCTAAAAAGTATGAACCTCTTCTACCCATAGCTTTACTCTTGCTTAACTTCAAAACTTAAGTCTTAAAAATGACGTTAAAACATTATTAAAGACCCTTGAGAACTTTGAGAAACTTTGCTTTGACTTACTCCTTAACTTCTAGACTTGACTCTTAACTTCTTTGACTTTGAACTTAACTTTCCTTGCATTAAATTATGGATTCAAGGTTCATGATCTCATGTTTATGGATGATTTCATGATGTTTAGATGTACTTTAAGAGTGTTGGAATCGACTAGGAAACATAGGTACATCACTTAGGAACACGTACGAGAAGGTGGGGAACGAATGGGGAGAACTGGCGTCCCTGGCGTTCTGAGAGGCGTGGGGCGCCAGGCCCCAAACCTCAGAGAGTTGGGTGGGGTGCTCTGGCTAGGGCGACGCGCCAGAGGCCAAACCTCAGAGAACATTTTGGGGCGCACTGAGAGGCGCAATGCCCCAACCCATGTACCTAGGTGTTCTCAACTTTTCTCCTCCGTTTTTCATCTCTAAACCCTCCAAACTTCCATGATACTTTCCCCAAACCCCTAGGATCAATTGTACCCTCAATATACAACCAATCTAACTCACAAAACAACCTGGAAAAATGAATCAATTCAACACTAGGGATTCAACAATCAACCCACAAGAATTCAACAATGTTCTTCAAGAACTTCACTTTCTTAACTTTCAAACAACTCCAATTTCGCTGAATTGAAACAAATTAGTGTGTGGGTGAACTAAACCAACACGAAAGAAATCTCACATACCTTAATAGGGATCACCTCCGACGAATTTCACTCGCAAAGCTTGACCGATCTTAACGAATTCTTGCCTTTTTCTTCTTTTCTTTCTTCTTTTCTCTCTTCTCCAGGCCCTAAGCGTATTTCTCAATTCTCCATACTGAATAAGTCATGTTTTTACCCCAATAAATCCCTAAAATCAAATTAGGAAATAACTTAGAGAAAAGACTAGTTTGCCCTTCCCTAAATCCGGATTGGGACTTTCCTCAATCCAACAGTCCAACTTCCGAAAGGCATATTTTACTCATATGATGTCAAAATCGTGCAATCTCAGCAGTGTTGGAAAGATCTCTCCAAGGTCTATCCAACCATATCAAGAGATTCTCCTAAATCCTCCTGAGATAGGAGTTATGGCCATTTGAAAATGGCCAAAACTCACTTTCTTAACTTAGACAAAATTTCCAGATTTCCTTATTCTTTCCAAAAATCAATATTTTCATATTTTAAACTCTTTATAGTTATTTCTAGGTGCGTGATGTTACATTTATGATGACCCCCCATAAACCCATGTAATTCCCATGTCTTTCCAAGTTATGATTTTATGATGTGAGTTCGGATTATGAAGGAAGAGTTTATGAAATGTTCTCATGAAATTTATGTAAATGTTTTAAGGATGCTTTGAGAGTGAAGTATTAATGATGTAGTTGTTCTGTTGTTGAAAGGATTTCTCATATACACATGAAAGCATGATTGTGAAAGGTTTTCTCACATAATAAGAGTTCTTAAGGTTGAAAGGCTTTTCTCACCTAATGAACCAATGATAAGGAGCTATTCTAATGTAGAGGAAAGAGACAATTACCCATGCTCTCTAATGAATGAAAAGAGGCGATTACCCATGTCACATGACATAAGGACAAGAGATGATTACCCATGTACCTTTAAAAGCTAATATGAATATGATTAAGAACTATTCCGTGGAAGTTAGCTTAGTACCGAGTGGAAAAGTGACGATTACCCGTGTCCTATAAACTATGTGCCAACATAGAATTGTCTGGACAGACATTAGCTAGTGGATCCACATAAGCTATAAGTTCATGGTCCTTACCTTGGCAAGTAGGACAATTATTTTCGGTGTGGGAGACGTCGAATTCCATGTTGATACCTCACCTGGTCTTTGATGTTTGCATAATCAAGACACAACTTCCGATGCAAGTGTCTACGATCGTACAATAGTTTAGAAACTCAACCACGGGTTGGGGTCGAGTCCCAAGGGAGTGGGCGTGAAAATTAGTGGTTAAGTACGAAAGTGCTAAAGCTAATCATAGCTAAAAACTTTGGCGAATGAAAATATAACAAATTAAAAAGAGTGACGCAAGCGTCAAGTATCGAATGGGGGTTTGTAAGCAAGAAACAACTAAATCAGTGAAAATAAGGAAAAACACAATTATGGAGATGGGATTTTTGAGATGTGATAGGAATACGGGATAGACTAAATCATTTGGGTACATGCTTTTGATAGTACATTCATTGAATATTTGTGACTAGGCTAGACTTTAAAGGGAATAATATCTCTCTCGAACAACTTACCCCGTTTCAAGTGGGTTCCTCTCGGACACTCATTTGCCGCATGAAGAACAACCTCTGTCTTAACCCACTCACTCTCTCGAACATGGACTAGGGTTCACTCTCTCGAGCTGAACCTTATGTCGACCCACTCACACTGGCCATCAATTTAGTAGTCTTAGTTTTACGATTTCTCACTCGAGCAAGCCGAAAACACATAAATAAACTTGTATTTATAACTACAAATTCATTAATTTCATCCACAACTACTAAACGAAATCACAATTAAACTACGATTAAACTATCAGCAAGCAAGACCCAACAACTAATCTAACCCATATTAAAAAATCACACCCCAAGAATTGGGGTTTTAGCTATGCATGTAAAGAGATAAAGACGTATACCAATGTCAGTTTCCATCAATGAGTATGCAAGATTAAGTCTTAAAATAAGCCAAAAGTGAAGAATCCAAGAGACCCAAGTCCAATTTCTTGAAGATGAAACCTTGAAACTTCAAGTTCTTCAAAACCCTCTCCAAAACTTAGAGAGAATATCTCCAAACATTCTGTCCAAAACTTAATAATCTAAAAACTAGGTAAAACAAGGTAAAATTCGCTACTAAGAATAAACACTGAACTAGTATTTATAGTTTTCAGAAAATGTGTTTCGAAGGATCTTTCGGTGACGTTAGTTGGGATCGCCGATGCACTCGGCGATCCACCCTTTGGTCGACTTCATCGTCTTTCATCAGTTGCCTTCAGCATCTTTGTGTCCTGGATCATTGGGCGATATAGCACTGCCTCGTGGAGTCTCTCGACGATACGCAGACTGCTCCTTTTCACTGCTGATTTGCTCCTTTCCTTCGGGGCTCAGCACACTGGAACAAAAGGCAAATATGTGATCTATTGGCGATTCGCCGAATGGGTTCGAGGATTCGCAGATCTTCACTTCTTCGTTCTTTTAGCTTCTTTTGCTCCTTTTTACTCGATAATGTCCATGCTTTCCCTCAAACTTCAAATACCTGAAACTTAAAGGTTTTCATTAGATACAGAGATAAAATAAGCATTTGAGGACACAATTTCTATTAAAATATAGCCCTAAATGAGTACAATTTGTGGACTCATCAATCTTATATGTCGGTTGAGGCTACTTCCCACAAGCAAGTTATGATGAATGAGGTTACTTCAAGAAGTATCTTACTTATGTTTTAAGATGATGTTCACTTGCATTGATCATGTTTTATGACTTATGGTTTCTAACTCTCATGATTTATGTCTTTAGCTTGATCATTACATACTCATGAAAATGTCCCTCTTTAGCATGTTTTAAATATTTTATACATGGCTATCATACTTGGTACATATTTTGTACTAACGCATACTCTTGCCTACATCTCTCCAAATATAGGGTCCAACAATCAGGGTTCTCATTTTCGTGGCTAAAGGTTGATTTGAGAGGTTTCGAGCTTTGGTGAGTCCTCATGCTTCAAAGACCGGACGTTATTGTTTTCAGTTTTTCCTTACTTTCAGTTTTGAAATATGATGTATGGGCTAGGCCCAAATTCATTCGTATGTACTACATGTCTATGAGACGATGTTTAGATTTCCGCTATGCTTTATAAAACTTTGATATCTTGGAACTGTCTTTGAAATCTCCTTATTCTACTATCTTGTATTATGAAAGCTAAGTGGCTTCTATGAGGCCTCTCGGGGGTTATTAATCAAGTCATGCCCAAGCATCAAAGGTATCAAATCACATAATCAATCTCTCGCTGAAACCATTTCCCATCAGCACAATATCATTAGCCATAACCATTTCTCATCAGCTTTATATCCCTTGCCGGCAATGACCTCAGCAAAATAACATTTCCCGAAAATGACCTTAGCCTAATCACACTCGCCGAAAATGACCTCGGCCTATAACATTTGCCGGTAAAGATCTCGGTATAATAGCACTAGCCGGCAAAGACTTCGACATAAGCATCATCACATGTCTCATCACGCTGTTCAACGATCAATGCACACAAGCAATATCACACCACATAGACGAGACAACAAATTTCACAATTCAAGTCCATATTTATGCTTTCAAGCATTTCATCAATCAATCAATAAGGGCACAATAACACAATTTCACATCATCATATTCAACACATAGCATTTTTCATTTCAACTCCTTTTTATTCAATTAGATGTAACCAGTGGACAATTTTACCCTTCACATAATCCCCATTACTCCCAACACACAAACAACGCACGAAAGAATGCAAATTCAACTAGAATAAAAAGTTTATGAAGACACTTGTCTTAGATCAAAGAACAATCACTCCAAAAGTTGGGGTTTCCCCTTCCGAATCACTTCCAAAGCCAGACAATCTAAAATAATCAAGTATTCATAATCACCCATCAGAAAAAACACTTTCCACATCAATAATATAAAGAAATGGGTCAATCAACTCAAAACCTAATATCAAAATGGAGGTTTGAATTCGGAAAACAGTACTTGAAAATGATGTTTAAGGCTTTAGGAACTCATTAGTGAACATCATTTTGGAAAAGGGATCAAAACCACTTTAAAAATCACCATTTTACTAAATCCTTGGGTTCTTGAAAAACCTTGCCATTAACCCATCAAAATTCCACATTTTGATGTTAAAACTTATAATTAATCAATGAAAAATGAAGGTTTAGGATCAAGACAACTTACCCAACTGATCTAGCACAGAAAATCCTTTCAAAAATTGCCACCAAGGATCCCCAAAGCTCAAAAGTGAAAAAATAGGCTTAAACCTCGAAACGACAGGCCAAAATCCCTCTGAGATGTCGCTTAAGCCAAAACTCATGTTCTCTTAAGCGAGCCCCGCTAAAAATGCGGCATCGCAAAAGAAAATCTCCCTTCGCAAGAGCGAAAGTCACTTAAGTGACAGGTCCTGCGACATGTCCTTCGCTTAACCGATGGTCGCTTAAGCGACAAGTACTTTGCAATAGCGAGGCTTGCTTCATCAGAACTCAGGCATAAAAAGTTCAGCCAACTAAAATCACCAACTCTCAAAACATCGAAAGGACCCTTGGGATTCGTTCGGAACCCCGTACACCACATATACAAATCAATTATACTTGACGTCCAGACTCAATAGAACCATCAAAATACGAATTCGAGGTCTCCTTGACTGATTAACGTTTCAAGAATACCTCATCCAATTATAGGTGCAAACAATTGTTAAGCAGTATAAAACCCAAGAAACAGTTAGGGTCGAACCCACAGGGAGCGGTACGTGTTCAAATTAAGTTATGAAGTACAGAGTTGGTCCAAATAGTTATAGGAATAGAAATTATCGAAAAAGACATGTAAACAAGTCTAAAGGGGTGACAACGAATGTCAGATGGGGGGTTTTGGTTTGTAATTATCAGCTACAACGCAATCAAACAAGAGAAAATAATAATATAAAGAGGAATTCTCGGGATGTGATTGATTATAGGTAAATTTCTCTATATGGGTTATTGAAACTACTAATAGATAGTTAAATATCAGAGGGTAGGATGGACTATGATTGAAATAGTTTTCTCTCGAACAACTATCACATTTCAAGTGATTTCTTTCGAACATCAACAAGCTTAGCAATTAAGAACATCCCACAACCTTAATATATCCTCTCTCTCAAGCAAGATGGGTAGGATAAGGTTTAGGATTCACTTTCTCGAACTGAACCCATATCAACCCTATACCGACAAACCATTAATCAAGAGTTTTGGTCCCAAAACCTCTCTCTCAAGCAAGCTAAGAACTCAAAGTTAGAATTGCATTTGCAACTACAATTCATAGATTAAAACACATCAAATGATTAAACCCACTTCAATATATCATTTAAATTAGTAATTAAAAATACCCATAAGATAATTCAACCTATAATCACACCCCAAGAAGTTGGGGTTTTAGTCACACATCATAAAACAAGAGAAACAATTACCAAATACATTCACCATAATCTAGGTAAATGTTCCCAAGTCTTTAAAATGGTCCAAATTGAAGAAATTTAGAAAACCACTTGCAGATCCTCAAAATTAAACTTAGAAATTCTCCAAGTCTACAATAAGAACTACGAACTTAGAGAAAACTTTAGCTCTAGACTGGGAAAATGCAATATATGGGAGAGAACTCTCCAAAATCCTTTTTAAAATCCAATTTATAGTTTCCCAAAATTTAGCCTGAAAGTCCGGTCGACGGTTTAGGTCGGGCTCGCCGAGTGGTTCAACGATCCGCCCTTTGCTCCGTTCCATCGCCATTTTGTATTGGTAATCAGTCTCCCAGGTCAGGTAACTTTAGGCGATCAAACTTGTTGTCGTGGAATCGATGGACGATTTGCCGAATGCTCACTTCTGTCGCTGACTTAGTTTCTTCCCCAGGGCTGGCACACTGGAACATTAAGCGAGCTAAAGAGCCACTCGGCGGTTCGCCGAGTGGTCTTGGCGATCATTGGGATCTCCTTTTCTCCACTTTTTCAGCTTATTTTTCTCTTTTTTGCCTAGTAGCATCCTTGCTTTGCTCCTTAGCTCATATACCTGAAAATTAATGCTTTAACATCAGTTTATAGCATAAATTAGGCATTTGAGGACACTAAAACTATCAAAACCAAGCCCTAAATGAGCCCAAATATTGGACTCATCAACACCCCTAACTTAAAATTTTGCTTGTCCTCAAGTAAAACTTAAGATCAGCAGTTCAATAAGGATATCTCAGATAGTGCTGCATAAGACTCAACATAAATGCACACAAAAGGTTCAAACTACACATACAATGCTCAATTGTGGACTCAAAGATTCAAATTGTGACTCACCGCTATAAAGGATACTCAAGTTCACAATACTTTCTTCAAATTCAAGTTCAAGCTCAACAAAGGTACTCAAATGCCCTCTCAACAAAGCTGATTCCACATTCATACAAAATTCTTCAACAATTTCAAATCCCAAAATCACATACAACTCTCACACTCAAAAAGATGAACACATGCATGAATTCACCCATAGGCTTGCCCTTATTTTCCAATCAACATTCGTTTTAGCTCACTAAAGATCACAAAGGTCTTTTTAAGGCTTGTAACGGGGTCGAGTGCAAAGGTATGGTCATTTAGGCTTAGTGGCTTCTTTCTTCATGAAGTATGGCATGAAAATCAGTCTTTCTCCTTCTCTTTCATATTCACACATGTTCCAAACTCCACTCCATTATTCAACTAGACATGAATTACCGGATACCCTATTTTTCACTATATTCACACACTTTATTTCTCTACTTTTGCCTTTTTCAGTCCTTTTCTTTTCTTTCTTTTTTATTTTTAATATCTGGAGGGGTTCCATTTTTTTTTAAACAGTCCAACAGAGGGGGAGTTTTTCACACTTCTTGACTTTCCTTCTTTTTCACCACACCCATAACTTAGGCTTTTGGCCTAAGTTGGATATTCAAACATATCAAAACTTCATGAAGGTTATAGGTGATGGGATAAAGAGGTCAAAGTTGCTCAAGTTTCTTCCAAGAAAATGATAGGCTCAAAAGGTGCCAAGCTAGGTTCACACATCTCACAAGGTTAGCCACAAAGAGGTATATTATCAAATTTGGCTCACTCTTCAAAATTCTTGCCTAAGATCATTTCAATTGTTCATTTCACTCAATCAATCGGACCAACGGGGCAAGTTCTAGGTGTCATCAAATGCAATGTTCCAGACAACCTCACAGCACAAGGCATTGGTACCAATATCAAACAAGACTCCACACTTTCTAGCTAGCGTGCAATATTTATTACAAGAGACTCATTCGACAACAGACTAGTCACAACGAGATGCTAAAAGTTCACATATTGCCTATGTAACTTAGTTTGCCTCATCGTAGCCGCACATTCATTTCGTTCAATTAAGAGCACTTTTCAAGTCATTGGTATTGATCACAATCGACACTCAAATTTGTACAAGAACAACTACATTCATACACACAAGAGGTGGCAATTTTTTTATAAAACAATTGGTTCAAAAACCGCTTTCAATTCAAAACAATAAGCCACAAGCTAAGAACAACCACAATACCCCAATCAAGATATATATATATATATATATAAACAATCGGCTCAAAATCCACAAAAACATCATCAAGATAGAACTAATATTCACAACACAGTCACAAGAGGTAGGTATGGAAATACCTCACCCCACCCAACAAAATAAGCAATTGTCCTCAAATGCAACTAAAACAGAAAAAGAGTATAAAAAGGTAACAGAGAGGGAGGGGAAAAGTCATCCTGCCAGGCTAAGCCTGGGTAAAGTTTGCATCTCAGCCACTCTATCTGTCTAGACATCAGTGCTTGATGTCTGATCAACCTTAGCACCACTAGAGCTAACCATCGAAGTATCTCTTAGGGAGGACTATCTAGTTGTGTCGAACATGGCGCCCTCTAAGTCAGCCAGATCCTTATAAACAGCCTCCTGACGTACACCAAGATGCTCCTCATATGTCTCAGCCTTGGACTCAGCAATAATAATATCAACCCTAATATCATCTCCGGTGGTAGCCGAAGGCACCTCAGAGCAGGTTGGAATATCTGCACTTGGGTTATCTGGGATCTCCACCATCCCAAATAATGAGGTAAAATTTGTGGACTTCAGATAGTCCACATCCTTCCTCAACTCAACAACATCAGCCTTCAAGGCTGTCACCTCCTTAGTAACACTTTGTCCTCTCTCACAAACCTCTACTCTCGTTGTGAGGGCATCAATAGAAGCCCTGAGAGGTGTCAATGCAACACTAAGAGCTCTCTCAATCATCCCAGGAACTGCAATCTCTAGCCGAGAGGCACGCATATCAGCAGAATAGGCTAGGTGCCCCATCTTGAGAAGCATGCCCTGGGTGATCGGAGGCTTAGAGGCGGTAGTACCAGCAGCAGATCTAGGGGCAGAAGAGTAGCAGAAGTGCCAGGAGTGTCGAAAGGAGCGGAGTTAGAATTACCTGAAGGTCTAATGGCCAGAGTAGGCATGACTATCTCTGCAGGTAGTGAATCAATATCGACCTCCGGGGATGTGTCCACCGGAGATGCTCTCCTTCTATCGGCATCATCTCTCGTACTCGGCCTTTATACGTCGGATGTTGCTGGAAGATATGGGTGTGAGCTCAACATCCCTTTTCTAACCACGTGGAACTTCGATTTGACGACATAACTTTGTGATCAATACTGGAAAGGGAAGAGACGTCTGGCATTGCTTGGCCCTCATGGCCATCTCCTACTCGTTGATCAAACCCAAATTTAGTCGTTTCCTAGCTATGATAGACCCAAGGCAGGCCACCTTTGGGTGGCTGAGAATGGACTCATTTTGTGCAGGCATAATCGTGTTGCTGATGAATCCAAACCAATAACAAGCTTCTATGTTGAGGTCCATCTTCTCTATCGGCGCTCCGGCCTCAATCTACCCCGAGGTGGTGTTAGAAATCAGGGGTGCCAGACAATCTTTGAGGTCTTCTAGAGTCTGTGTCTGGATCATACTTTGGGAGTCATGCAAGAATCCAGTAGCACGGTCAAACACAACATTTATATCATCACAACTGCATCTAACCTTCTTGCCTCTCACCATCACAGATTCCACTAGTTTGAAGGCACTAGCCTTCTTCTTCCCCTGAGGCACTAAATCACTATAGGCAACATAGAACTCCCGGACTCAGGTAGGAATGTATGGGCCATTGGGCCAGGTGAAGACCTCGAATCTGTAGAACATGAGGGTGTCCCATACTTTTGGATGCATGTCCACTACACCATCTGTGGACAATATGTTCTCCTCCAAGATGGTCCTTAATCCCTCGACCTTTAACCGGTTGAGTGATCGGGGAGAGGACCCTGTACTGGTGGTGTCGGGACCACTGTTTGTGCTGGAGCTAAAGGAAGGGGAGTCTGAGTTACTAGGACCCTAGACGGATCATGAGTACCCCTTGAGCGAAGCTCTGCTCTCTGGGCTTGCAGCGGTTGATCATCCTCAGGTTCAGAGAATGAATCCTGAGAATCATAGGACTCTCTCTCATTGCCGGAGTTCTACTCCGGTGTCTCAACTATGGGAGCTTTTCCCTTTCCCTTGCCTCCCTTCGGATGTAGCATCTTGCACTTAGTATTGGAAGCAGTTGCTTCCTTATTGATAATGATTCCTCGTACCCGCTTTCGGGGTGGCATGCCACTATTGTTTAAATTTTTTCTAGCTATACCTGAAAAACAACAGAGAAACACTTAGAAAAATATCTAGAAAAGTTACAGAAAATATGTCGCAAAAGACTCACCGAACCATTCCGCAAGTCGCCGAGTAACTTTGGTGAGCTAGATCGGGCTCGCCGAAAGTACCAGTGCATAAATTTAAAACATTCAAGACAGGTTGGTGATGCATAGGGCCTTTCGGAGAATTAGTGACATAATCGGTGAGGTAGAAATGGCTCGCCTAAAGTTATAGTGTATTTTAGGGATTTAGGGGCGCAAAATGGCGATTAAGAAGGCATTTCGGCGAGCTCAGGCATATAGCCAAAAGTTACAGAACAAACTCAACCAATATTAGAAATTAAGGATGATCTGTGTGGGACTTGGTGAATAGCCAAACCACTCGGCGAGCCTGACTTGGCTCACCAAATGGTACTTCGTGCAAGTTTTCAACCTCATTTCTGAAAATCAACCCGCAGCCCACGAAAACAAAATTAAACACAAACATTATATAATTAAGGTTAGACCTAAACTATCCATGCCCTCAGGGTACTCAAACTTCCTCCGATTTAGTCAAAATTGGCTATTTGACGTCTTTTGCCCTTAAGAATGACGTCAAATCTCCATCATTGGGCAAATTATATCATTTAGCATAATTTGGGATTACTTAGATTTCACCCCACTAGACCCAATACATATACACTGCAACCCAAGAATTTAGACTAGATTTAAGACAAGCACAACATGGGAATCGATCAATTTAAGGCAATTAGCCTTAATTTAAACAAATTACGGGCAATCCAACACTTAAACACAATTAAAACATGCTACCCAATAACAATCAACAACAATTTACCTATTGCATTCGATTTCAATTACACATTTAGAGTATGGGGTTCAGAAAAACCAACATTTAAAGTCGAAAACAAGAGTTGTAAAGCTAGGCGGCAAAGTTCCACAATGCGAGCAAAGAATTCACAAGATATGATGGAAAAACCAAGAAAATATGAAAGATCTAAAGCAGGGAGTAAGAGTACAGGGATTAAAAATGGGAGAAGATGAATGATTTTAAAATTTTAAACTGTTTGGCCTTTAAAACCTTTCAGTGCGTCGAGTGGTATTTTACCTCGTCAAGTTTTACAGAACTCCTAGCAATTTGGGGGATCAAACGGCGGACAAATTGGGCTCGTCGACTCGTTCAGCGAGTCACTGAGTGATCATGTTGCCCGCCGAGTTTTACAGAGTTTCCCTTCAAGCTTGGTGGTTCAACGGCGGTCCAAGTCGTGGCTCGCCGACCTGTTCGATGTGACGCCAACTAGACTTTGGCTCGCCAAACTACCTATATTCCAACACTTTTCACTTTTCAACCTGCACAATCAACACCCGTTATTCAAAATCAAAACTAAAACATTAAAAAGTTGGGTTGCCTCCCAAGAAGCGCCTTAGTTAACATCGTGGAATGACGAAAATACCAGTTCAAGGATCATTCTTCAGGTTTGCCAAAGTATCACTTGGCAGGCCCCCTTTTAGCCTTGGGTTCAAATGAGACGGGACGGGTTTGATAGTTAGACTTCTATTTCTAGGAAGGAAGAGACTATCGGGAAGCTCACTCTCGGCCGGGCTCGAAGCAGAGGGAAATCTGACCCATTTGGGTCTCCAACTGCTTGATTGACACGAAATAGGAGATGACCGTCTGATTAAGTGTAGAAACATCCTCCTTCATCTCTTTCAACGCTTTGTCCGACCCTTCAAATTTGTTGAGAATACATGAGAGCATGTCTTCCGTACAAACATTTTTAGACTCTTTGGGCTTTTGACGCTCATGGGGTGGGACGTACCTGTCCTTGTCACCCTCTCTTTCCTTCCAAGTGGCATTATGATCACGTCATTCTCTGTCACGGTCTCTCCATCCCTCATCTATATTCCAACCCAGGTTTCCACCCGGTCTTGGATAGTTTGCTCGATATCCACCTCCTTGGTTAGCTAGGAAGTTCACTTCCTCATTGTAAAGCGCTTCAAAATGAGCTTCTTCGGGATTCATTCCGCCAACACCAACATCATTAACACTCTTTGCACCACTACCCATCACATTTTTCACCAAGATATCCAATTGGGTCATCATTTTGGCTATGTTTTGGTCCCTCTCTTGATCCTTTTCGATATGCTCTATTGTCATTCTAAAAGTGAGATGGGACATTTGGTCCTCACAAGTATACCATGCTCTGTTTATCTTGGTCATGCCATCAAAGAGTTGAGACGCCACTTCATAGGGTTGTTGCATTCTACTTCCGGGAACAAGTTAATCAGCAACTCCTTTGTTCACCGAGTCAAGGCTCCTATAGAAGTATTGTTGTAAGATATGATTTGGCAGCCCGTGGGTTGGACATTGAAGTACCAACTTCTTAAACCTCAGCCACGTCTCATAGATAGGTTCACCTTCCAAGCATTTGAACCCTTGTATACTATCCCTAAGTGTCATAATTTTTTATGGGTGGAAGGGGGGAGAATCTCACATTGAATGCGGCTGTCAATTCATCCCAAAAGGTGATAGAATCCCTCGGCAACTTAGCTAACCATTTGCTAGCCTCACCCATCAATCAGAACGGGAACAACCTGAGACACACTGATTCTTGTAATACGTTCTTAAATGAGAACTAGCCATAAACGTCCACGAAGTTCTGGATATGCTCATGAGGGTTTTCATGAGCCAACCCTCCATATAGACCTTTCATTCGGAGGAGCTTTAGCATTGTACTAGTAACATGGAAGACAACAATCCGTTCAATTGGAGGTAGACGTATTGCACCAACACCACCCAACTGGATTGGGTCATTCACATCATTAAGATTCCCAATATCATCTTGGTGGCCCACTTGGCTACTATTACTCCCGTTTACGCTCATCTTTTTCTCTGTTCAACACAAGCAACACAAAACAAAAACTAAAGTAAATCGATTCAACTACAACTAATAGGATCACAATTTAACTTCAATAAAAGAATTTCAAACAACACCACTACCCAGCAGCGATGCCATTTTGATTAATGTTTCAAGCACACCTCATCCAATTCTAGGTGTAAATGATCGTTATGTAGTATAAAACCTAACGAAGAGTTAGGGTCAAACCCACAAGGAGAGGTACATGTTCAAATTCAGTTATGAAGTACAAAAATGGTCCAAATAGTTATAGGAATAGAAATTATCGAAAAAACAAGTAAACAAGTCTAAATGGGTGACAACGAATGTCATATGGGGGATTTTGATTTGCAATTATCAGCTACAACGCAATCAAACAAGAGAAAATAATAATATAAAGAGGAATTCTTGGGATGTGATTGATTATAGTCAAATTTCACTATATGGGTAATTGAAACTACTAATAGATACCTAAATATCAGTGGGTAGGTTGGACTATGATTGATATAGTTTTCTCTTGAACAACTATCACGTTTCAAGTGATTTCTTTCGAACATCAAGAAGCTTAGCAATTAAGACATCCCACAACCTTAATACATCATCTCTCTCAAGCAAGATGGGTAGGATTAGGTTTAGGATTCACTCTCTCGAGCTGAACCCATATCAACTCAATACATACAACCATTAATCAAAAGCTTTGGTCCCAAAATCTCTCTCTCAAGCAAGCTAAGAACTAAAAGTTAGAACTGCATTTGCAACTACAATCCATAGGTTAAACAAGAGATAATGATTAAACTCACTTCAATATAGCATTTAAATTAGTAATTAACAATACTCATAAGCTAATTCAACCCATAATCACATAATCACACCCTAAGAATTTGGAGTTTTAGCCACACATCATAAAAATAGAGAAACAATTACCAAATACATTCGCCATGATCTAGGTAAATGTTCCCAAGTTTTTACAATGGTCCAAATTGAAGAAATTTAGAAACCCACTTGCAAATATCAAAATTATGCTTAGAAATCCTCCAAGTCTACAATAAGAACTACAAACTAAGAGAAAACTTTAACTCTAGACTGGGAAAATGCAATATCTGGGAGAGAACTCTCCATAATCCTTTTTTTTATTATCCAATTTATAGTTTCCCAAAATTTAGCCTGAAAGTCCAAGCGGCGGTTTAAGTCGGGCTCTCCAAGTGGTCTGACGATCCTCCCTTTGCTCCATTTCATCACCATTTTTTATTGGTCATCAGCCTCACAGGTCCTGTAACTTTAGGTGATCAAATTTATTGTCACGGAATCGATCGGTGATTCGCCGAATGCTCACTTCTGTCGCTGACTTGATTTCTTCCCCAGGGCTGGCTCACTAGAACATTAATCGAGCTAAAGAGCCACTCAGCGGTTCGCTGAGTGGTCTTGGCGATCACCAAGATCTCCTATTCTCCACTTCTTCAGCTCATTTTGCTTATTTTTGCCTAGTAGCATCCTTACCTTGCTCCTTAGCTCATATACCTGAAAATCAATGCTTTAACATCAGTTTATAGTATAAATTAGGCATTTGAGGACACTAAAACTGTCAAAACAAATCCCTTAATGAGCCCACATCGTGGACTCATCATTGACCTGAGATCCGTAAAAACCATAAGAAACTAACTCATGCCTAAAAGGATTAAAACAAGCTCGGGACCTCTCAAAAATCAACCAAGACATCACCTAGGCCTAAAGTCATCCCCCCAATCCAATGGAGCTCTCGAAATATCGATCCGAGCATTCGAACCTCAAATGTTGACCAAAGTCAACTCAAAGGCTAAATTTCATCATTTCACAACTTAGGACCTCAAATCCTTAAAAAGACTCGGAATCTGAAACCGACAAATCTAACAAATTAGATTTCATATTTTGGGACTAATGAAATTGACAAAATTCTATTTCGACACTTGAAACTCCAAAAGACCCCAAAAATCACTCTTTTAACAACTTAGCCTTTAAAACTCACAAAACCTATCAAATTCTCAACTTTTAACTCAAATTTCAAAACTAACTTTTCAAACTCAATCATAAAAGACTCAGGGTCAATATCAAGAGGGGTAAAATGGTCAATTCATGAAACATTCCAAAAAAAGATCGACCAAATCATTACTGATTGATTAATTATATTTACATTTAAACTCCAAAATTAGTTTTTTAATTAAAAATAAATATTTTTATGAGTTTGGATAAAATAAAACTTTAACTCTAACTCTTCATTTTCCTCTTCCCTTGATTAGTCGAAATTTACTGAGAAGAAGCACTCCATTAAATTGGATATTCTATAGTTTGTCAACACGCACATCAAATTTTTTGCCTTTGATTTTGTCACTCTCAAGCCAATTCCCCAAGAATCCACCATTTTTTCTCGAAAGGGGAGACACTTCTCGTGCGCAGAGGCAATGGGTATTGTTGTAAGTAGAGATTTCAAGCCCAATAGATTTATCAAATTCGACATTAACGATGGTACCGGTTGCATACCTTGTATATTATGTGGATCAACCAAGAAACTTCGTGACACATCTCTTTTCGTATCTAGGCACACTGTGAAACACTGATGAATCAAAAGGTGAAGCAAACATTGTCGCGGTGAGATGTCTTGACCAGCCACGAACGTAATCAGAAAGTTTTAATAAGCAGAGATTTACACATGTATTTGACACATTATTGATGTATCTGATACATTATTGAGATACGATTATATGTATCTAGTTTTTATCAGTGTATCTTATTAAGTGTGTATGTATCTAATGAATATATTAGAAATTTACGCGTTATTGGAAATTTACTCATGTATTTGGCACAATTTGTTCGGTCATGTATCTGAGTCTTGTCATATATATCTGGTCTTCTATCATGTATATTAATATTATCATATATATTTGTTATGTTATTACCATGTATCTAACTATTTTGTATTTATCTGAGATACATATTTTTGGATATAACGTATGGAATTGATACTTGATACATCAAATTATACATATAAAAGATACATGAAATAATATCAGATCATATAAATAGATACATGAAATTAATATTAGTTCATATAAAAAGATACATAAAATTAATGCTAGTTACTTCTATGATACATACTCATGCATGTAAGTGTTTAGTTTGTTGGATACATTATATATTGATAATAGATACATCAAATAAATGAATTTATTATGTTAAAAATAATAAAATGAAATTAGTCAAATTACAAGACTAAGATATACATATTTTTGTCTTTTATTAATAATATTAATGAATTTATTATTTCAATATAAATAATAAAATGAAAGTAATTAAACATAGACACACTTCTTGATTTCCGCCTTATATTAAGGGATTTAATTCATTAAAATTTCTAGAATTAATTGTCCATGTAATTTGAAAATCCTCAATTACTCCTCTAATTAAGGAAATCAGCTACAACAAATTTATTTAAATAAATAAAATATGTATCTCAATTTTAAAATTTGGCAAATACATGTATCTCGCAGATTCAGGCTCATGTATCCTAAGCACGAAATATGGTAGAGGAAGTAATATTTAGAACTATAAAAAATCTTAGTAATTAGGACCTAAACTAGTGGGATTTATATATTTTGCCCTTTCTAAAAAAAATCTCTTAATAGGTCTAAATACATTTGGCTGAATCAGATCTGTGAAATCATCTTGACATCATTCAGACTTTAAAATTCATGTTTTTGTTTCTCTCTCTCAAACTCACACTCTTTTTTCTTTTTTTGCTTTCTCAAAGAAAATTTGTTCTTCCTCATCTCTTTCAACTATCAATCAATCAACCTAATATTTTTCTCTTAGATTGGTAAATTATCAAATTTCGTTAGGATATTCTCAAATTCAATTCTCGATCTTTATTTTGTATCTTTAATACTTGTTTTTTAGTCGTTAAATTATGATTTAAAAAGACCAACAAGATATACACAACTTAAATCAAACAAAAAGAAAATAAAGCATCAATATTTCTTCAAAAAAAAAATTAAAGAGAAGGAAGAACAATATCACATATATTAAATACTAAAGTGGGAAGGTGTTTAGTCAAAAGTTTAATATATTTTTGTAACGACGGATTTCCGTCGTTATAGAAAAGCCAACAGGGAAATTTTTGGGCCAGAAAACTTTTTCGTAGTAATTTGGAATTTTCCAACCAAGTCCAAATTTGAACGAAATCAGAGTTAGTAAGGTCTAGCGAAATATGGTAACAAATAGGAGATCTAATTATGATTTCGGTAACATGAGTAGATATCTAAGACATTAAAGAACATGTACGACTTTACGAAATTGAATTCGGATGAGTAGAACTTCTGAATCTGATCTTAGCATGAACGGGTATTATGAGTGTCATGGGATGAAGGTGTGTTGTGAAATGGGGGTTTGGAATTCTTAAATTTGCTCACTGTTTTCATGCAAGCCGCTAAGGCAGGTTTTTCCCGCCAGGGTGGAGCCGTTGTAACGGGGTGAGGACCGCTATGGCAGGACAGACGCGACTTAAGTCAGAAATAAAACCCAAAAAAATATTTTATTCTGTACTTTTCGACTTTGAGTGCTAAGGAACAACCCTATGTTTTTTCTTGATAGATTTACACCATTCTTGAGGCTAAAGGTAAGGTTTTCACTCATCGAATCCTTTTTTTGATTCGTATAACTTTGTTTCTTGGGAAATTATTGTTGGGGAAAGGTTTTGGAACTATTTGGTTGGTCGGAAAATCCCTAATTTGGATATTGGTATAATGGGTTTGATCTAAGGTTGATAATGTTGATTTTAATTCAAGTAATTGGACATCGTTTATTGATCCCCATATTATATTGAATGTTTCTAGACCAAGAACAAGCAAAAAGAATCTGGAAAGGGAAGAATCAAGTTTCTTAGGGTATTCAAGCTTTGTTCGAGGTAGGTGATGGTTGTGATTTCATGTTGGTATGATATGTATTTGTAATTACTTCATTATGATGCATGTATGTATGCGATGTTGCATTATTGATCACACTAATCGTAAATGAGGATGATTGAATAATTGTATGCCATGAATCATGACTTGATTGTATGATTATGAGAATGTACATTGTGAATATGATTGTGGCTTGTTGAATGGATTGGGTGTTACATTCTGATACACTAACTGGAATCGGTTGCCACGTACCGGCATAAATATTTGAACGTGTGTCACGATCCGACACACTAACTTGGAACGGGTACCACGTATCGGTACACTAACCATTTGGGTGTGGATTCCGTAAGAGGACCAATGACTTGACATAATTGTATATCTTGAGATTGTGAAATTGTACGTTGTCGTAAGTAATAATTTATATTATATATATTCTGTGTATGCATGTTTATTATGATGTAATGACTTATATATGTTTCGCCTATTAGGAGAGACAGGTGATCCTACCAGTACACAGTGGTTGTGTACTAATACTACACTTTCTCTTTCTTTGTTGAGTATAGGACTTCTTTAGGCGGTTATTGACATACCTCGCTTAGAAGATCAGTAATCAATCGAATTCAAGGGTGAGCCAGTTCTTTCGGGGTGCCATGAGTTCTCTTTTCGTTTATGTCTACATCTTCGGACTTAGACTAGTACTTTAGATTTTCTTATGATTAATTGGGTTGTGCCTATTTCCTTAGACTTATGATCCTTGTTAGAGTTTTGGTGCATTGACTTCCAGGTTCTAGGAATTATTTCCACATTTGTTTGATTAGATTTTGGAGTTTATGGGAACTCTATTTTTCCTTTAGAATTTAAACCTGCTTCCGTAACTTTAAATGTCTTAGTTTTTTATTAAGTTTTGTAGTTATTGATTAGATAATTATTATTAATGGTTCTCCCACTGGAGGGTTAATGTGGGTACCAATCACGATGATCTGGGACGTGACAAAGTTAGTATCAGAGACTAGGTTCATTGATCTCGATATACCAAAACGAGTCTAGTAGAGTCTTGCGGAACGATACGGAGACGTCTGTTCTTTTCTTCGAGAGGCTATAGAACTTTAGGAAATCTCTCTATTTTATCTTGTCTTCTTTCGTGCTATAACTTGATTTCAATTGGTATCTGGCGATCCGAATTGGTATCTAACCTCATTCACTCTTCTGTCCGCAGATGGTTAACACTAGGTTCAATGGTGTCATGCCCATAGCTCCTGTCAATACGCCAACTGAGGAATCTGCAGCAAGAGGTCGCGATCGAGGCAGGGGTAGAGGAAGAGCTAGGAGTATAGGCCGAGGAAGGGTAGCGCCTACGAGGGATGGGGCACCAGTTGAGAATGCTCCCAGAAATGAGGCTTCTCCTGCACATCATGAAGAAGTATAAGAGAATGTAGAGGTTGAGAATAAGGAGAATGTTGGACAGGAGGAAGAGGTGCAGGATGAGACTACATGTATTCCTCCCTTAGACCCAGTGTTAGCTCAACAAATTATGTCGTTCATGAAAGGATTGGTTGGTCCTGGAGTGCTTCCCTCAATTCAAGCAACTCAAGCTCCCGCTAATCCCCCTATTGCTATCATTGTCCCCAAAGTGGATGGAACTGTAGTTAATGATGCTTTCTTCCATCCTTTGTTGGGTCATGTTATGACTGGTAATGAACATGAGATGTTAACTAAGTTCTTGAAATTGAAATTGCCTGTGTTCCATGGTTCTGAGAGTGAGGATGCCTATGAGTTCATCCTAGATTGCTATGAGAAGCTGCATAACTTGGGAATTATCCATCAGCATGGAGTAGAGTTTGTGACCTTTCAGCTTCAAGGTGAGGGTAAGAAGTGGTGGAGAGCTTATGTGGAATGTAGATCTTCAGTTTTACCCCACTTACTTGGACCTAGTTTCATGCTCTGCTCTTAGAGAAGTATGTGCCTCGAAATTTAAGAGATCGTAAGAAGGATGAATTCATGGCTTTGGATCAAGGTGGTATGTTTGTGGCTGCATATGAGGCCAAGTTTCATGCTTTGTCTAGATATGCTACGCAATTGGTGACTACTGAGGAAGAGAGGATCTGCTTATTTGTTAAGGGACTAAACTTTAAGTTGTAGGTATTGTCTGTTCATATGACCTCTGTAGGAAAAAGCTTCAATGAGGTAACGAATTTTGTGAAGAAAGTGGAGGGGGAGAGGCGAGACAGTCAAGCTAAGGCATTGGCTAAGAAAGCCAAGAATTCAGGAAACTTTCACGGTTCTTACTCCAGAGGTTCAGGATGACCGACTCTTGCAGCCCAACCAATTCAGTCTGCTATGCCCGCTTCTACAGGTAATTACTCTAGAACTCCACCTCAGAATTAAATTCAGGATAGCCAGGGAGCCTCACCTTCGGTGGGAAATAGGCCATCTTTTGATCATACTTGCTATAACTGTGGAGAACTTGGGCATACGAGAAGAGATTATCCCCACCCGCACATGATAGATTCCATGCATCAGCAGACTAGAGCAGTGGTACCTACGAAAAATAGTAATAGTGGTCGAGGGCGTCCACAAGATGGGTGAGAAGGAAATCAACGAGGCCAGAGAGGTAGGGGAAATGGTAACGTAGGTAGGGGTACAGTACAACTAGGCAGGGAAGTCTCCTGTCATGATGACATGGCTCAGTGTTATGCCTTTGCGGGTAAGACCAAGGCAGAGGGATTTGATGCAGTGATCACAAGTACTATTCTTGTCTATGAACGAATGACTAATGTGTTATTTGATACGGGTTCTACTTATTCTTATGTGTCCGTGCGATTTGCCTAAGAATTTTCTATGATTTGTGATATTATCGATGCCCTCATCCATGTTTCTGTCCCAGTTGGAGAGTCTGTCATAGTCACCCATGTCTATCGTGCTTGTCCTATTTTGTTTATGGGTCTTCAGACTTGGGCTGATTTGGTGATTTTGGATATGACTGACTTTGATATAATCTTAGGCAAGACTTGGTTGTCCCCCTATTATGTTGTGCTTAATTGTAATACTAAGTTTGTGCCTCTAGAAATTTCGGGAAGGGAAAAGTTAGAGTGGGAAGAGGTGTACAAAGCTAAGCAAGCTAAGCTCATCTCCTCCATTCAGGCTAGGAAACTGGTAGGGCAAGGTTGTTTGGCTTATATTCGGGATGTTGAGGTTGAGTCTCCCTCTATTGAGTATATTCATGTGGTGTCAGAATTTAGAGAAGTGTTTCCTACTGATTTGCCTAGTATGCCTCCGGATAGAGATATAGATTTCTGCATTGATTTGGAACTTGGTACCCGCCCCATTTATATCCCTCCATATCGCATGGCTCCGGCAGAATTAAGAGAGCTTAAGGCTCAAATCTAAGAACTTCTTGATAAAGGTTTTATTCATCCAAGTGTTTTACCTGGAGTGCACTGGTCTTGTTTGTTAAGAAAAAGGATGGTAGTATGAGGATGTGTATAGATTACCAGCAATCGAATAGGGTCACCATTCGAAACAAGTATCCATTGCCTCGGATAGATGATCTTTTTGACCAGTTGCAAGGTACATCAATTTTCTCTAAGATTGATTTAAGGTCTGTCTACCATCAGTTAAAGATTAGGCTTGAGGATGTGCCCAAGACGACATTTAGGACCTGCGATGGGCACTATTCATTTCTAATTATGTCGTTTGGGTTGACAAATGCGCTGCAGGTTTCATGAGTTTGATGAATGGTGTATTCAAACCATTTATTAATTCGTTTCTTATAGTCTTTATTGATGATATTTTGGTGTATTCGAAAAGTGAGGAAGAGCATGCCGACCATCTTCATATTGTTCTGGGTGTTTTTGGGAAACAAAAGTTGTATGAGAAATTTTCAAAGTGTGAATTTTGGTTGACTTCGGTTGCCTTTGTGGGGCATGTAGTTTCAAAAGAAGAGGTAATGGTAGATCCCCAAAAGATTGAAGCGGTTAAGAATTGGGTTCGGCCTAGCTTTGTAACTGAAGTTAGAAGTTTTGTGGGGCACGTTAGCTACTATTGTCGATTTGTGAAAAACTTTGCGTCTATTGCCACGCACTTGTTGAATTTGACCAAAAATGAGACACCATTTGAATGGACGGAAAAATGGTAAAGATTTTATTATTTATTGTGATGCTTCTCATTCGAGTTTGGGTGCGGTGTTAATGCAGGATAAGAATGTCATAGCTTATGCATCGCAGCAGTTGAAGGTGCATGGGAGAAATTACCCAACACATGATTTAGAGTTGGCAGCGGTAGTGTTCGCTCTTAAGATCTGGCGACATTACCTCTATGGCGTCAAGTGTGAGGTGTTTACTGATCATCGTAGTCTACAACATGTGTTCACCCAAAATGATCTGATTTTGAGACAGCGAAGATGGATGGAGTTACTCAAGGATTATGATGTGACCATCCAATATCATCCAGGTAAGGCTAATGTAGTGGCAAATGCACTACGTCAAAAAGCGGTGAGTGTGGGAAGTTTGGCTTGCTTGAGTGTAACTAAGCGACCTTTGGCTAAGGAAATCCAGACCATGGAGTCTAAATTCATGCAGTTGGGCATCTCAGAAAAAGGTGGGGTGTTAGCTAGCATTGAGTTTAGGGCCACGGTCATTAAGGAGATCAAGGCCAAACAGTTTGAGGATGAAAATTTGAATGAGCTTAGAAAGAAGACTGTGATTGGTAAGGCACAAGATACCACTCTTGATGCGGAAAGTGTGCTCAGTTTTAAAAAAGGATTTGTGTTCCTCGAGTTGATGACTTGATTCAGAAATTGTTGACAAAATCCCATGGTTCGCAATATTCCATTCATCCGGGTGTGACCAAGATGTACCGAGATTTGAAGCAACTTTATTGGTGGCCTAGCATGAAGAAAGATATAGCGGAGTTTGTGGCTAAGTGTCTAAATTGCCAACAGGTAAAATATGAGCATTAAAGGCTTGCAGGTTTGCTTCAGAGAATGCCAATTCTGGAATGGAAGTGGTAAATGATAGCTATGGATTTTGTGGTTGGTCTTCCCAAGACTTTGGGGAAGTTTGATTCTATTTGGGTAGTGGTGGACAGATTGACTAAGTCAACCCATTTTATTCCGGTCAGAATAGATTATAACGCGCAACAATTGGCTAAGGTTTACATGAAAGAGATAGTAAGATTGCACGGGGTGCCCCTTTCTATCAGACCATGGTACGCAATTCACATCCAAGTTTTGGAGGAAGTTACATGATGAATTGGGCACACAACTCACTTTTAGTACAACTTTTCATCCACAAACAGACGGGCAGTCATAAAGAACTATTCAAGTGTTAGAAGACATGTTGAGGGCATGTGTGATTGATTTTGGAGGGCATTGGGATAAGTTCCTACCGTTGTGTGAGTACTCCTATAATAATAGTTATCAATCCAGCATTGATATGGCATCGTTTGAGGCACTTTATGGGAGGGAATGTAGATCACCCATATGATGGTTCGAGGCTGAAGATGTGAAACCTTTGGGGGCTGATTTAGTGAAGGATGCTCAAGATAAGGTGAGGAGTATTCAATCTAAGCTTTTAGCAGCCCAGAGTAGACAGAAGAAGTATGCATACCATAAGGTAAGAGACATGACATTTCAGACCGATGAGAATGTTCTTCTAAAAGTATCACCAATGAAAGGGGTGATTAGATTTGGCAACAAAGGTAAGTTTAGTCCTAGATACATTAGTCCCTTTGAGGTTCTTGATTGTGTAGGGCCAGTGGCTTATAGATTGGCTTTACCTCCCAACCTATAGGGGTTCATCCAGTACTTCATGTTTCCACGTTGAAGAGATATCATGGTGACATGGATTATATCATAAAATGAGACTCAGTAGTGTTAGACAAAGACCTTCAGTATGAGGAGGAACCGATTGCAATTCTTGATCATGATGTCCGGAAGCTGAGGACCAAGGGGATTAAGTCCGTGAAAGTTCTATGGAAGCATCGTCCAGTTGAGGAAGGTACTTGGAAAACTGAGAAGGACATGCTAGACAAGTATCCCCAGTTGTTCGTCGATTCACGTACTACTCTACTCTAACTTTAGTCGTTTTTCCTAGTTTGTCACTCGGGGACGAGCGATGGGTAAATTGGTATCTATTGTAACGACTGGTTCTCGTCGTTATAGAAAAGCCAACAGGGAAAATTTTTGGGCTGGAAAACTTGTTCGTAGTAACTTGGAATTTCCCTAGTCCAGATTTGGATGAAATCAGAGTCAGTGAGGTCTAGAGAAATCTGGTAACAAATGGGAGATCTAATTATGATTTCAATCACATGAGTAGATAGCTAAGACGTTAAGGAACCCGTACGACTTTATGGAATTGAATTCTGATGGGTAGAACTCTCGAAACTGATCTTAGCGCGAACAGGTATTTTCTAAGTGTCATGGGATGAAGGTGTGTTGTGAAATGGGGGTTTGAAATTCGTAAATTTGCTCATTGTTTCTGTGTAAACCACCAAGGAGGGGCCGCTGTAGCGGGGTGAGGACCGCTGTAGCGGGACAGACGCGACCTAAGTAGAAAATAAGCCCCCAAAATTTTTCATTCTGCACTTTTCGACTTTGAGAGATAAGGAATGACCCCATATGTTTTCTTGACCGTTTTCCACCATTCTTGAGGCTAAAGGTAAGGTTTTCACTTCCCGAATCTGTTTTTTCGATCCGTAGAATTTAGTTTCTTGGTTGATTATTTTGGGGAAGGGTTTTGGAACTGTTTGGATGGTGGGAAAAAGCCCTAATTTGGATATTGGGATCATGAGTTTGATCTACGATTGATAGTGTTGATTTTAATCCGGGTAATTAGATATCTTTTATTGATCCCCTTGTTATATTGATTGTTTGTAGACCAAGAACAAGCGGAAAGAATTCGGAAAGGGAAGAATCAATTTTCTTAGGGGATTCAAGCTTTGTTCGAGATAGGTGATGGTTGTGATTTCATGTTGGTGCCATATGTATTTGTAATTACTTCATTATGATGCATGTATGTATGTGAATGTTGCATTATTGATCATACTAATTGTAAATGAGGATGATTGAATAATTGTTTGCCATGAATCATGACTTGATTGTATGATTATGAGAATGTACATTGTGATTGTGATTGTGGCTTGTTGAATGGATCGGGTGTTATGTTTCGATACACTAACTGGAATCGGTTGGCACGTATCGTCATAAACATTGGAACGGGTGTCACGATCCGACACACTAACTTGGAACGTATACCACGTATCGGTACACTAACAGTTTTGGTGTGGATTCCGTGAGAGGACCAATGACTTGACATAATTGTATATCTTGAGATTGTGAAATTGTACGTTGTCGTAAGTGATAATTGATATTGTATATGTTTGTTGTATGCATGTTTATTATGTTGTAATGACTTATATATGTTTTGCCTATTAGGATAGCCACGTGATCCTACCAATACAGTGTGGTTGTGTACTGATATTGCACTTGCTCTTTCTTTGTTGAGTATAGAGCATCTTTAGGCGGCTATTGACAGACCTCACTTAGTGTAACACTCCGAAAAACTAATGAACTAAGCTAGAGCCTAATGTGTAGTCTAGTAGCCTAAATAGGGTTTAAAGTAAAGATAAGAATCGTAAAATAACCTCCCCTACTTAGTACTAATGTTTTAGGACCTAAACGTCAAGGCACGACCCCCCCAAGGGTCCTTGAGAAGGACTAAGAGGCTGCCCAAAAAGTTGTCAAAAAACAGCTTGACCTACGGATAGGACTACGCCCAGTAGGTCCATCCACGCTCCGCAGGGCTTGGTCGTAGGTCAGGGCCCTAGATGAGGAGTTGCTGACCCAAACCACAGACCTGCAGGACGGGGTGTGAGCCCACCTATGGTCCATGGGTCAAGGGGCGTAGGTCACCCCTGAGTTCTACCTAGGTTCTGCCAAGTTGGGGGCAAAGTGGTAAATTCCTAGGGTGGTTAGATTAGTTAGGGGTCAGTTTATTTTGATTAATTAGAGTTATTTAAGGATTTTTTAAACTATTAAACACCTTTTCACAATTCATTATTCCCAAAACTCAAAAATAGAAACTACCTCCCCTCCAAATAATTCTCTCTCTAGAAACCACCATTGGAGAAGAAGAAGTCAAGGTTTGGAGCTCAAGATTTCATCTTTTCTCTTCAATTTCGTAGAGTTCCTTCAATTGAGGTATGATAGTCTTCATCCTTGGTTAACTTCCATCCAAGGAGTCCCTTCGAAACATGATTTCAAGGTTTCCAAAATCCCCCAAAACCTAGGGTTTCAATCTATATCATGGGTCTTCTTTCAAAACGCTTTCAATTGTTTATTTATGGTTGATTATGGTTGGTTATGATGAATTATTATTGAATTAATGGAGTATTGTTGATTTATGATGAAAATCCCCCATGGACCCATGATTTTCCCATATTGCTAAATCATGAATTGATGATGTGGGTTGATTGATATTAGAAGTATGTGAATTGATTATGTTTATGTTGAATTAGTTATTGAATCATGAAATTTCCCTTATATTATGTGGTAATTGTATATGTTTGGGTTGATTGTGATTCATTGCCCTTGAAGGGCAAAGTTATGAGGGTGTGTACATCTTTATGAGAATTGTGTATGAACTTATGATTCACTTAGAAAGTGTGTAATTGTGGTATTATTGCAAGATCATGCTTCCCCTACCCTTACACATAACTATGTATGTATGTCTATGAATATGGTAGGGTTGTTGTGTTGATTGAAAGGCTATTCTCATGAACACACTATGAATATGATGTGAAAGACTTACTCACATATTGATGATTCTAAGGTTGAAAGGACATTCTCGCCCAATGAATCTATGAGCTATTATGATACCATGTTGACTTGAGTGCCTAGTGCATTCTTTTATGAACATGAACTTAAGTAAAGACTTAATATGAATTTTAAAGGGAATTATGCTTAGCACCAAGTGGATATAAAAATGAGATGGAAGCTTTTACGTTAGAAAGTCCGGCTTCCCAAAGTAAGTTATCTCATGAGATGGAAACCTTTTACGTTAGAAAGTCCGGGTTTCTAGTAGCAATCTCCTTATCCCATAACTACATAGGTCTTTAGCTAGTGGATCCACCTAAAATCTAATATGTTAGTTCTACCTTAGGCAAGTAGGACACATCTTTTCGGTGTGGGGGTAAGACACCGGATTCCATGTAGCTCACATGGTCTATGTCGGTTAAGGCTAAATTTCCCTATATGATAAGAACATGAACTTTAACTATGACTTCTTAAGGGGTACTACATAGTATGAGTGGGGGTATGAGACTCCACTTATGAATTGCACAAGTAGGCTTTAAGAGGGGTTGTGGTGAGGTTCTCTTATGCTATGAAGACTTATGAATTATGCACGTATGATATGTATTATTGTTAAGAGTGACTTTACTTGCTACAAGGTATGAACATGAATATTTCCTCACTTATGTATATTGGTTATGGATGAGGTCAAAGTAAGATATGTATATGGCCTAAATGTGGTACTTGGCATTTGGTAGGGCTATGGGATCTTACCTTTGCATTGCACTAGTATAGCTTTGGGTTGCTTATGTATTGGTTTGACTTATGTTTCTTCATAAATGTGCATGATGGCTTTTAATTGAATGTCCCTTTTGAGCATGATTTAAGGATTTTTATGCATGACTTCCATACTTAGTACAATATTTGTGCTAACCCATATTTTCTACATTTCTTATAAGTGTAGGTTCCGGTCGTTGAGATATACTTCTCCTTTCGAGTGAAGCTTGGATTGACTATTCTCCAAGCTCGGTGAGTCCTCATGGTTCGAGGACAAGACTTATTCGTTTCTAGTTTTTTTTTTGTACCTTCTATTTTCAAGACTATGTTGTAAAGGGCTGTGACCCTAAGATTGTATTCGATTGTATTAGATGGTTGTTGAGATAAGGTCTAGACTTCTATATTGGTTTTATGAAAAAGACTTCTATTGTAAAAAGATTTAAATTCCGCATCATTTCTATTACTTATGTTCATGATTATGCTAAGGGCTTGTATGAGACTCCTTCCGGGTCAAGTACGCCGTGTTATATCTAGGAGGTACCCCTGGGTCGTGACACTTAGAAGATCAGTGATCAATCGAATTCAAGGGTGAGCCAGTTCTTCCGGGCTGCCATAAGTTATCTTTTTGTTTATGTCCACATCTTCGGACTTAGACTAGTACTTTAGATTTTCTTATGATTAATTGGGTTGTACCCATTTCCTTAGACTTGTGATCCTTATTAGAGTTTTGGTACATTGTCTTTCAGGTTCTAGGTATTATTTCCGCATTTGTTTGATTAGACTTTGGAGTTTATGGGAACTCTATTTTTCCTTTAGCATTTAAATCTACTTCTGTAACTTTAAATGCCTTAGTTTTTTATTAAGTTGTGTAGTTCTTGGTTAGCTAATTAGTATTAACGGTTCTCCCACCGGAGGATTAGTGTGGGTGCCAATCACGATGATCTGGATCGTGACAATTTTAAAATCAACTAAATGAGAAAGACATTAAAAAGATAATAATGAATAGATCACGGTTTCTAGACCTTTCATTTCTAAAAGTTAAATTTTAAAACTCTTATATTTTCATTTCTCATGTTGAATTAAGGAAAAAGTTGATCTTGCAAGCTATAAATTAAAACATTAGATAATATAAGATAAATCATAAGAAACAACAGTGTTCCGTTGTTAATTTCAAAGTCCTTCTCTATCTATATATTATCACATTTAATTGTATCTATGTTTTTCATTTTTATCCTCTTTCAAATTTCATGACATCATTTTTGCATGACAAAATATAACTATGATTATATGTGAGAATCTTGATGATTTATTATATTTGTTTGGTAAAAATCTCTTCTTTCTTAAAAACATTTTTTTTTTGTATAATATCAATTTCTGAACTTTTAAAATTTGTTGATTATATGGAAGATGTAATGAATACATTATAGTTTGGGATAAACGTGCAACGCACGTTCTTAGAGACTAGTATTACTAAAAGTGAGAAACTCCAAAGTGCAAAGTTGGATTACCATTTTACCTTATACTAAATAAAAAATTATAAAACATTTATATAATTAAATATTAAATAATAAGCATATCATATTATTACTATTATTATTATATTATACAAATACTAAAAGTTTGAAGGTGTTAAGTCAAAAATTGAAAAACAAAAATAACCATAAAAACTTGTTAAACGCTTTTACCCTTTTAAAAACCAAATTACTTACATTTTAAATGTTTTTTTATTTTATTTATCTTCATTTTTCTCCTGCAATTTACTTAACACAATCCATATATCATCTAAAGCTAGACATTTATATGGTATCCAAATGCATTTTTCTTTTTCTCTTTTCTCCTTTTTTTGGACATTTTTCTCTCCATTTCCCTACATCATAATAGCACAATAATCTACTTTAAAATATTTTATATTTTTCTTAATTATTCTATTCTAAAAAATCATCTTCATAACTATACCTCTTCATTTTCATAACTTATTTTCTAATAATATTCATTAATCTTGTGCCCTTTAACTCACACACATCTTGATAACTTTTTTTTTATGAGTACATCTGTCCTAACTTGATTAGTTTTGTCTTTTTGAAAACTAATGTGTGTCAGTTCTTTATTTTTGAGATGATGTGTAGAGGAACTCTTAAGATATTTGACTTTCATAAGATCCAATGGATTGTAGCTAATGTTATTGATACAGTTTGTATTGTATTGCCCAACAGTTGCAACACAAGGTAGTGCATCACTAGTTTCCAATGAAAATATTAACCTAGTGAAGTTAAACAAATAGCAAAAGACCAAGATGAGTCAAATAAAAATAACTCAAGGTGGACTTGATATTTAACATCCGGCAGTTGATTTCCGTAACTTGCATCTTCTGAACATGAGATATCAGGATTGACCAACATTCTACCCCATACAACAAAGTCGATTAAATCAGCACTCTGAAAAACATATTGTTGTAATCAAGCTGACTCTATAAGGGCCTATGGGCTATTAGAGACTTTTATTTGGGATCCAGGCCTAATAACCATTTGTTAAAAAGGACTAGGATCAGTTAGAAGAATGGTTATGCAAATTATGTCGAAGCTTTGCCTGTCAGTTATCTCTCATCCATTTTTTCTGTTCTAGTATCCCATGCCTGTCTAGTTACCTTTTTCTATGTTAATTTCTCTTTAGTTAGTGTGTTATTACTTTGTTGTGTGTATTCTAGTTGTAACTTGTATTCAATAATAAATATATATAACAATGTTTGTGTTGGAATCGAGTTTGTTTCACATACCTTTAAATGGAGGGGGGAACCAAAATAAGCCACAAAAACATAAAAGTGACCAAAATAAGCCACTACTTTAGGAAGTAACTAAAATAGGCTTAGTGGAAGAAAAATTTCCACTTTATCTAATATTCTAAACGTTTTCCGTTAGTCCATAACGTATATATTTTAATATATAACGGAACTATTTTCTACACTATATAAAGTGTAAGTTTTTCTTACACTTTGTAAAGTGGAGCTTTTTCTTACACTTTGTAAAGTGGAACTTTTTCTTACACTTTATAAAGTGGAAGAAAAAATTCCACTTTACAAAGAGGAATATTTTTCACGTTCTCTTTATCTTTTTTGCAGTGTTTGTGTCATACAATCAATTATATTGGTTTGACATATCATAAAAACGGAAAAAAATATTCCACTATGTATTTTAAATTTTTTATTCTGAAAAATCCTCCGATCTCTATTTAAGGAGAGATATTTGTTCATTTCAATCTCAAAAAAAAAATGTCTTCTAAACCAAAAGTTAGAGTTTCGATTTATTGGGATGGCGAAATTATACATGACGGAAATACCGTTTATTATAATTGTCCTCCCAAACACAATGCTAAATATTCAATTAATGTCCGATATCATAAATTTCTTTCATCAATTTATAAAAGAATGGGTATAAATAGTACTGATTATAATTTGATTATAGTCAGAAAATACCCTACTTCATTTTTATCACAAGGACAAGTAAATTTTGGAGAGTGGATTATCTATAATGACGAATCGTTGACCGACTTTTTGAGGGTTCCAAATGACTACATAGATCAAATCAAGTTAACAATACTTGAAATCTATGTTAGGAAGGAGCCTAAGACTAGTCAACAACGTTCTCCTTTATCGGTCGATATCCATCCCCGTTTAGAAAATCGTAATAGCGTTGATGGATTTTCGATAACTCAATCTACTAATTTTCCTTACATGACTCATTATCAAAATATTCTTATTGGTCGATATGATTTTGATTTGAACGAAACTATCAATGAAAGTGACTGGTAATGCTCAATAATTATATTTCGATTATTATTTATTGATTTTGTCAATTATTTATTAATTTATATGATTTATTATTCTTCTTATTATTATATATTTTGTAGCGGTTTACCTCAGCAAGATAGGAATATTGCTCCGAGTTATGGACTAGATAATTATTTTGGTCAGTCCTCACACTTTGAAATGACGGAAAATGTTGGGACATCCTCAAATTTTCATGTCTCGCCTACTTTTGATGCAGATGATTGTCGGTATGTCCAACACTTGATTTTTTATTTAAATAAGTTAATTGCATGAGACAAATATTTATACTTTTTTACATATATAGGGAAAATATCACACAAGATGAGCCCATTGATCCTGTGAATATCGATGATCGTGACCTTCCAAATTACGGCTCACCTTCAGCTAGTGATAGTGATGATTTGCCTAATGCCGAGGAATCAGGAGATAATGTTCCATTTGAGGTATCATCTAGTGATGATGATTTTTTAATGCCCAATCGGTCGCCAAGACCAATGTCATGAGTCCTTTTTGTAATCATGAAATTCCTTATCTGGATCATCTCTAAGATGGTCTAGATATCTTTGGCGATACACATGATGAATATACATCACAACGTACATGGGGTGAACCGAAAGATTTCATGAATGGTGCTATTTATATTGAAAAAGGCATGTTGTTCAATTCAAAGAAGCAGTTGCAAAGAGCAGTTAAGCTTCTACATTTAAAGATAGCGAGGGAGTACTTTGTTATTAAATCGACAAAGAAATCATGGCGACTTGTTTGCAGGCGTGTAGAACAAGGATGTCGATTAGGTTAACTCTTTTAATGATAAACATACTAACATGTGGAAAAGTTGGAAGATACATTAAAGAACATACATGTGATATGGGTACGTGCCGCGATGGACATTTTAACTTGGATGTTGAGATGATTGCTAACATCCTTCGTGTTGATATAGAAACAATGCCAAGGTACTATTTTATCCTTAGATGATTTTTCTTTAATAAGAAAATATTCATTTTTTATTTGATAATTAATATTATTTTTACTTTTCAGGTTTCCCATCAAAGACTGTCAAACAACCGTTCTTAAAGCATATGGCATTTCGATAAGCAGAAGAAAAGCATATCTTGGTCGCAAGCGTGCTTTTGAAAAAGTCTATGGTACTTGGGAGGGTTCTTTTGCCGAGTTGCCGAGCTTCATGGAAGCTTTGAAACACTTCAATCCCGGAACAATAGTTGAATGGAAAACAGAGCGGCGTGTCGATGTCATTGAAGATGTATTCAACTATGTGTTCTGGACTTTTAAACCATGCATTGATGGGTTTGTGTTTTGTCGTCCT
>NW_006238970.1:1874544-1876750 GCF_000226075.1 Solanum tuberosum | reverse complement strand
GTCGTGGGGCTCTCCTCCACGGTGGATGAAGGCCCCGCAGTAGGAATCTAAAAAATAATTAAAAGTTAATTTAATATAAAATCAAAGCATTAATAACTAATGTAAATATTTTAAAAGAAATAAATAACATAAACCTGTATCACATCGGGATCCTCATTAACTGTCGGAACGACATCCTCTATAATCGTCGTGGGGCTCTCCTCCACGGTGGATGAAGGCCCCGTAGTATGAATCTAAAAAATAATTAAAAGTTAATTTAATATAAAATCAAAGCATTAATAACTAATGTAAATATTTTAAAATAAATAAATAACATAAACCTGTGTCACATTGGGATCCTCATTAACTGTCGGAACAACATCCTCTATGATTGTCGTGGGGCTCTCCTCCACGGTGGATGAAGGCCCCGCAGTAGGAATCTAAAAAATAATTAAAAGTTAATTTAATATAAAATCAAAGCATTAATAACTAATGTAAATATTTTAAAATAAATAAATAACATAAACCTGTGTCACATTGGGATCCTCATTAACTGTCGGAACAACATCCTCTATGATTGTCGTGGGGCTCTCCTCCACGGTGGATGAAGGCCCCGCAGTAGGAATCTAAAAAATAATTAAAAGTTAATTTAATATAAAATCAAAGCATTAATAACTAATGTAAATATTTTAAAATAAATAAATAACATAAACCTGTGTCACATTGGGATCCTCATTAACTGTCGGAACAACATCCTCTATGATTGTCGTGGGGCTCTCCTCCACAGTGGATGAAGGCCCCGTAGTATGAATCTAAAAAATAATTAAAAGTTAATTTAATATAAAATCAAAGCATTAATAACTAATGTAAATATTTTAAAATAAATAAATAACATAAACATGTGTCAAATTGGGATCCTCATTAACTGTCGGAACAACATCCTCTATGATTGTCGTGGGGCTCTCCTCCACGGTGGATGAAGGCCCCGTAGTAAAGGAAAAAACTGTATTAAATACATAAATAATACAAACCTGCGACTCAATCGGATCATCAAGCAGTCCTTCAATAAAATCTTGAGTGTTATAAAGTGCAGTATCTTCGGTGTCACAATGGGCAGTACCAGATGTGCCCTACAAAAATATATAAATAGTTATTTTGAAATATTTATATTAGTTATTAATGTTTTAAGTTTATATTAAATTGTTAATGCTTACCGCCATATCAGGTATATAATCTCCAAATGACATATCTAATAAATTCATGATGTCTGATGTGCCAAATTGATGGATATGCAAATCATCGGCCTCTACTCCCGCCTCTGCCTCTATGTCTGGAGGAATAGGTATACCACCGGCGCCACGTCCTAGAGCACGTCTTCGTGCTCTACCTCTATGCCCCCCACGTCCTCGTCCTCGTCCTCGTCCATCTACACGTCCACGTCTGGGTCCTCTGGCACGTATATGTTCAAACAAAGGATCTCCCTCAAAAAATGGCTCTCTAAATTGTATTCCGGCCTCAAGCAATGTATCCCTAACAATCTGAGATACCTCTTCACCATGTGAAGCTAAGGCTGTGTCTCTCTGCCACTGTAATACAAGACTGTGCAACTTAAATAATGATTGCAGCAGCACAAAACTCTTCAAAGTCCAACTTCTTATATGACAATGCTGTCATCTGAAAGGTGAAAGGACAATAAGCTTCAATGTTAAGTGTGTATTTGAACAATTCAAAAGAAATATCCATGTACGGACACAGACAAAAGACAGACAATACATCTATGGAAGCTAGCCTTTCAGTAGTAAAATGGCTGGATCACATGCTACATTATTCGGAGATGAAAGCAGGCTACATTTTTTCTAACCACTGGAGCTTAATCTCACATTTACAGTAGAAAATAGTTTAAACTTGACTTTTGACTGATTCTAAAGATCAGATGCATCTTACCGCATTCAGAATATCATGCACCCTTGACTCCCTCATAGCTTCAGTAGCATTTCCTAAAAGAGCCTGTAGTTTCACAACGCTTAGTAACTTCTGATTTCACAATTGACAGAGATAGCTAAAGAGAAATTGACATCTTTTTTTATCATATTTGAACAGTTCAGTCTTAAATGTCTTATTCTATTTATTCAGAAAAAGATAAATAGAGAAGTTGTCAAGATACTAACCAATCTAAAGTTCTCAATCGAGACCCTTTCTTGAAATCCGTAGAACATCTCGCGGTCTA
>NW_006238970.1:1872182-1874444 GCF_000226075.1 Solanum tuberosum | reverse complement strand
TTGGAGAATCTGATATGGGTGCAACATCAAAAGTGAACAATCCGTGCAACTAAGGATTTAGGACAAGTTTATATCACGCAAGACGCGTTTACAAGTTTAAGTGTTTACTTGTGCAAACAAAAAATTAAAGGGTGTAGATGCCACCTCAAGCTAAGTTAAAGGGCGTATTATATATTGTGTCTTTCTTTAATATGTTTGAGAATATGCTATCTGACTAATTATATACTTCTGTCCAAAATTAAAAGAAGTTTCTCTTGTATGTTGTATGACACAGTGCACTTTAAAAATGATAGATAAAATGATAATATAACTACGTCGTGGGGCTCTCCTCCACGGTGGATGAAGGCCCCGTAGTTGGGCTAGATATTCAAAGAAGGAAGTGGGCTAGCAACTCATTCGTCTGATATTTGGTACCTGCTAAAAACTTCTTCGTACAAAATGTTGTTGGAGAATGTATAGTTGTGCTTACTGTCGCACTTTTCTGTCTATTATATTATATAAAATAGGAAAGGAACCAAAGCTACAAGATACAACATTATTCTTGGTAGTACACATTTTCTTTCCGATTAACAAGTAAGGATTTTCTCTTCAGTAGCAATTTCTTTGCTAAAACATATTACTATATAAGATTAGAGATGAGGTAAAGGAATCTTTGCTAGAGTATTATGCAATTGAAAGTTGCATGCACAAGGTACAACCATTCCCCGTATCGAATGAAGATGCAAGAGCTAGATTTTAATTACTAAAAAGGGGAAAAGACTAGCAGAAAATATAGATTGATTCCTCTCTTCGGATGAAGCAGAGTTTACGAACTAGAAGTTCGATCTCAAGTTGACAGTTTCTTTGCTAACGTATTACTATGTAAGATTAGAGATGAGGTAAAGAGATCTTTCCTAGAGCATAATGCAAATTGAAAGTTGCACGCACAAGTTGAATTTCTTTTTTTTTCCTAATTACTCAGTACTATTTCTTCTTACAGTGGTTACAGACTAACATCTGACTCAAACGAAGTGATAAGCCAATTACTTGCTCATACAAGACAAATGATATTGCCATCGTGTTAGATGAAAACAGATTCTGCAGAACATAAGATCCATGAAAATTACACTATTGATACCATCTTGCAGCTTGTGTTTTATTTACATATCCACTATCTCACAGACAGATTACTTACATTAGATTTCAAGTTATAAGTTCTTATTTCTGCTCTACTCGTACTCCAAACATGTATCACTTGTAAAATAGCATAACATTGTACTGCTGCTTACATCCTCATTGATTTTTTATTTTGATGTATCTCAATTTGACTAATTGTTCAGACTCTCAGTACTCTGAGAAGTTGTATAACTATTATACCATTGAAAAGGTTCTCTGACTTTTGAATTATTATTTCTATTTACAACAAATTGGTTTATCTAATAAGACGACACTCAATAATTTTACTTTTCATTTGCCATTCTTCAACAGGCTTGGTATCTTTGTGATGCAGATGCCGAGAGGGTGTTCCAGCCCCTTCAAGCGGCAGAAGTAAAAGTTCGTTCTAATGTCAAATTTTGACATCCTATTGAGACCAATGTTAAGGACTCTAAACTGTGATCACTGGTTTGATGTCGAAAATTTCTAATCCTGACTCCGCCTTTTATTTGTTCATTTTTTACAGTAATTATACATAAGTAGTTCAATCGATGGTCAAGTGGTTCATCTATAACAAGTTAAATTTTTGTTTTTATTTTTAAAAATAGATTTGGTGTTTTATGTCTTTAAAAAGTATTATATCAGTGCAATGCTTATAGCAGCTTTGCTTTTCACCTATGCTCTCCTATATATCACACAAATGGTGTTGCGATTACGTTGTTTCCCTTGTTACCTGATAGTTAGTGGTATCATGACAATTGCATTTGCTAGAATCTAAATCATGTAATCCTAAGAGAATCTTAATGTGTTTTTCGTCTTTCCTTTCGCTTCCATTTCGTACTTTCTGATTCAATAGCTGATATTATTTTTGGCTTTTCACAGGTTAGATACATGTCGTAGTTTCAGCTGACCGAGCATATGAACTTAGATAACAGGTTATGGAGAACTCGAATTAGGTTAAAAGGTTAGTTACGTAGTTTAGTGTTATTTCAACTATTTTGTAATTTCTTCTTTTTTGATTCTGTCATTATTTGACATTTGTTGTACTTCGATTATTGTTTTATTTTGTCGTAGTTATTGTTACATTTTAAGAAGATAGGAGTTCTCACATGCTTTTTCTTTTTTTCC
>NW_006238970.1:1871277-1871874 GCF_000226075.1 Solanum tuberosum | reverse complement strand
GATCCTAAATATGATTGAGGTGTCAAGCTCTCTTTTCCTTTTCATTAAAACACGAAGGGCTATTATCTACACAGAGAGATACACAGAAAGAGACACACAAAGATGGCATACGTGACAGTTGCCTACTGGATCCTCTTATTCGTACACATTTTCTTTATATTTCATCTTTGCTCCTTCACATATATTTTATGTATCTATAACCACTACGTCAACTATTACTGTTGGGCCCGTGCTGGCACGAGCGCCACCTATCTAGTTAGCTTAAAAAATATCCAAGCAAAAGAGAGTTGTTTGCTATGAAGTTACCTAGGGAATAATCCTAGCTATTATTTGCTTGGATATGTTTCTTAGAAAAAATATTCTAGCTAAATTAGCTAGGCTAACAATGTTTTTCCTAGCAAAATTTTAGCTAAGAGTGTAAGCTACAAAAGGTTGCTACGGTCATTTTCCTAGCAAAAACGATGTTAGCTAGGAATTTTGTAAGTTAGCTAGGGATTTAGTCTCTCGCTAATGACATGTTCTCTTGTTTGCAATACCAATCCAACAATGTAATTCATTTTGTTTATTTCGAATTAAAGACTTTTTTCTAACTCAATA
>NW_006238970.1:1844004-1871113 GCF_000226075.1 Solanum tuberosum | reverse complement strand
AAATATGAGATGGAAAAAAATACCTAATTTATATAATTTGTAGGGTCGGATTGTTATGTTGTCGGGTTGTGCTACTCCAATCTTTCAAGATTTTGATTTTTTAGTGTAGGGCTGCTTCAATCGTCGGATTGGGACCATCAACTGTTATGTTAATCTTCAAAGTGAAGTTTGGAAGCCATGAAAGTGAAAGGGGAGAAGAAGAAAGTGAAAAGGTAAAGTAACTTTTTATAAAGTGGAATAAAAAGTTCCACTTTACAAAGTGTAAGAAAAACTTACACTTTATAAAGTGTAAGAAATAGTTTCATTTTATAAAGTGTAGGAAATAGTTCCGTTATATATTAAAACATACACGTTATGAGACTAACGGAAAACGTTTAGAATATCAGATAAAGTGGAATTTTTTCTTCCACTAAGCCTATTTTAGTTACTTACAAAAGTAGTGGCTTATTTTGATCACTTTTATGTTTTTGTGGCTTATTTTGGTTCCGATCTCCTTTAAATGTTGGTGGTACCTTTTTATACTCCAAGGCAAACCTCCATTGTATCCAGGTCGCATCAATATGATGTGTCACATCATCGACAATCTCCCTATTTCCTTCGATCAAATGTATATAGATTCAAATCTGTTAATTTTAATACACATCTTAATACTCAGGTTCACTACCTAGTAATTTAATAAAGAAAATCCCTTAACCATAGTTTGACTAAATTAATTCTCCTTCCTTTTTAATTTATTTTTCTCACTTTCTTTTTTAATCCATTTTAAAAAAATGTCTCTTTTACTTTTTAAAAACTCTCAATAATTTTTTTAGTTTAAGAGCACCAGATTCAAAGTTTTCTTATATTTTTTCACCAAACAATCTAATTGAAACGAAGGGAGTACCAAATTGGTAAGAGAAAATATTGCTTGGAATTTGCTTAATGCATTTCATACTGATGAGTGAATTGATGAGCAAAAGTGGAATGAATCACCAAAACAGGTTCTTCTTCATTTGTTTCTGCTGCTTAGAAACCAAATTATGCCTTTGATCAAATGTATAAAAAATGCCCATAATGTGTTTGATTAAATGTTTAATAACTGCCTATACTATGTGTTTGATCAAAGTCTCAACTGAACTATATGTTTGTGAATAAATGAGAGATTATATGATCACATTAAAAATGGTAACCATTTGTTGTTTTGCTTTTTCTTCTCTTTCCAATTACTTATTTTCCTTCGTACCAAACACATCATTGTATTCGAGTTGTTTTAGAAATTAGAATCAAAACACTGTGTAAAGTATATGTGAAGATAAGAATGGTTGCCTCTTTACGGTTTTTAAAATCTCACACAAAAAAGGCATACTGGTCTTTTTATAAGCATTAAACCCAACAAACACAACGATTTGGTGTCATTAATTATTCTTCGGAACATACTTTGTGTTAAGTTCCATAATTTTGAGCTCTATTGATCCTTCCAATTTGGAGCAGTTTGCAGATGTAATGACTTCCCTAAGAGAAATGGTTAAAGATCTCTGGGCACGTATTTTACCTCAGTTTCAACTCATGGCTGAGAGAGTCAGACTCTTTCTTTGGGAGGGTCATAAATAGTCTACAAGAGCACATGGTAACTGTAATTAACCCAAGCATTTCAGGAGCACATGGTATGCCGAGTTCAGGTAAAACTACTTTGGCGTACAAAGTATACAATGATAAATCAATTTCTATCATTTCGACATTTGTGCATGGTGCACGGTCAGGCAAGGATATGATGAGAAGAAAATGTTGGATAAAATATTTAATCAAGTTCATGACAAGGATTTAAAATTGAGTGAGATTATTAATGTTGCTGATAAGCTACAGAAACAGTTGTATTAAAAGAGGTATCTTATTGTCTTAGATGACATGTGGGATACCACAACATGGGATAAGTTGACAAGACCTTTTCCTAAAGTTGAGAAAGGATGTAGAATTATTTTGACAACTCAAGAAAAGGAAGTGGCTTTGCATGGTAAGCTCTACACTGATCCTATTAACCTTCGGTTGTTAAGATCAGAACGAAGTTTGGAATTGTTTGAGAAAAGAGGATTTGGAAAAGAGAGTTGCCCTGATGAGCTATTAGATGTTGGTAAAGAAATAGCCCAAAATTGTAAAGGGCTTCCATTGGTGGTGGATCTGATCGCTGGAGTCGTAGCAAGGAAGGAAAAGATAACAGAGATTTGATGCCACGTATAGTGACCATCGATTATAACAGAGAGTTTTTTGGGCTTAACAATTTTGTCCTGTTTGATTCAAATAAGAAAAGGCATTCTGGTAAACATGTGTATTCTCTAACGATAAATGGAGATGAGCAGGACGACAGTGTTGCTGATAAATTTCAGCTAAGACACTTGAGGCTTCTTAGAGTGTTGCACCTGTATCCTTCTTTTATCAAGGTGAAAGATTCTTTGCTGAATGAAATATGCATGTTGAATCATTTGAGGTTCTTAAGCATTGGGATAGAAGTTAAATCTCTGCCTTTGTCTTTCTCAAACCTCTGGAATCTAGAAATCCTGTCGGTGTATAATGGAGGATCAACCTTCGTACTATTACCGAGAGTTTGGGATCTTGTAAAGTTGTGAGTGCTGTCCATGAATGATTGTTCTTTTTTTTATTTGGATGCAGACAAATCAATACTGATAAGCAGAGGACACAAATTTAGAGAACTTGAGATATTTAGGGAATCTCATGCTTTCCTATTCGAAAGATACAGATCATATTTTCAAAAGGTTTCCCAATCTTCACGAGCTTGTATTTGATATCATGGAATCATGGGATTATTCAACAGGGCAATTTTGGTCCCCGAAATTGGATTTCCTAACTGAACTGAAAAACCTCACTGTAAGTTTTAAAAGTTCCCTGCATGGTTTTCTGCAGCCACAAATCGGCCATGAAATTTTCACTCCCTTCGAGTTTGAAAAAATTGCGGTTGGGTGTTTCCTCTGACATCTGATTCACTATCAACAATTGCGAGACTGCCCAACTTGAAGAGTTGTTCCTTTACTATACAATCATTCAGGGGGGAGAATGGAACATGGGGGAGGAAAACCCCTTTGAGAATCTCAAATGTCTGAAGTTGGATGAAGTGACTCTTGCCAAGTGGGAGGTTGGAGAGGAATCCTTTCCTGTGCTTGAGAAATTACAACTCCAGGGATGCTTTAAGCTTGAGGAGATTCTGCCTAGTTTTGGGGATATTTATTCATTAAGTTTAAGGTTGTGTAGGGCGGGGAGCAATGCGGGGCTGATTGATGTGGGTTTTCTAAATATTAATGCAGAGTGGGGCGGGTTGCAGGTCTATGCGATTTTATGCGGGTTTAAACTTGGTTATAACAGTGAGAGCATTATCTATTAAGAACTCGTTTTAGTGTGTCCTGGACATCTAACCATAGCTTATTAACATTAGTAGGTAATAATGGATGCCTGTGTCCCAATGCCACCTGACTGATTCTTTTTGTCATTTTCTAACTATCGATCTTCTCCTCCACACAAATCTTATCAACCTAAAACTTTGTTGGAAGGATTGTAATCACACAAAAAAAAAAAAAGACATCAGATTTTTCATCAACTAAATAATAATTTTGGTACTCACAACCATCTCATCAAGTAAAAAGGTTAGTCTTTAACTAAAATCTCCTATTGGAACTTTATGTTTCTATCTTTTGCTAATAAAATTTAAAAGGCTCATCTATTCATCCATTAAAAAATGGTTTTACTTCTGCCAATATCGTACCACAAAGTGTCCATTCATGCTATTATTTATATGAAGTGTTGGTTATCAATATTTATCATTGTCGTAATTTACTTACAGCTAAATAATTGTCGTAATCTAATTGCCTCTAAATCCTTTATTAGTTGTAGTGAAGCAAAAGATTAGATCTTACTTTATCAATCCTAATGAGGTAATAAACTTAGAAAAGAAGTGAATTTTATATTTGCGAAAATGTTTTATGATATGAAATTTTATGCTTCTTTCTTTGTTTTTCTCTTGATAGAATTTTAATCTACTTTTTATACATCAGATCCGGAGAATTTGACCCCAGTGTAACTTAAGAGTCATGGAAAATGAAGGAGAAAGAGAGAAAGGAGAAGCAAACAACTCAGCAGTATGTCACTCAACTTTTTCACTTTTGTTAGTAAGAAAGGGTATATTCGAGCCAGTTATGTAATGGCAGGGCTATAATTAGGCCATTTTTTAAGCAAATAGCGTATTTGCTCTATATCTTATAGTACAGGGTATATTTAGACCTATATCAAGTATTAGGTCACATAGATAACATCATTTTTCATAAGATATTCCTAAAGGATAGCTCTTCAAATTCACATAAAATACATATGCATGTGTAAGTTTCCTGTATAGAGTAAATATTGCATGGTATATATATATATATATATATATATATAACAGAACATGCATTGCACATTAGCTCCATAACAATGTGTATAGGAATACAGAAGTAGTTAGTTGCAATATGCGTACTTTCATGTGGCTTGTCTGTGTTTTTGGAGGCACTGTATATCTATGACTTGGCATGGGAGAAGGGAGAGGAATGGCCGAATGGAGAAAAAGTAATTCTCATAAATTCTATGATCATCACAAAATAACACTATAGTGCTTGATTTTAATGATTTTATCAATGTAAAATACATACTTTGTCGATCAGCTTCCATGAGTTATGTTTCGAACTACATTGCAAGAAAAATTACTATTAAAAAAATAATACATGATATTTATGTTGCTATGAAAATTTGATATAACATTTGATGATTTGGCAGGTATCATTTTCTGCTCTCCACAAGGACGTTGTCAACATTTTGGATATCATGGAAAGGTTAAAGAATGAAGAAGATCAAAATGTTGTTGATGTGGCAGATATTGAAAGGCTGAAATTGGAGCTGGCATTTATTTGTACATACGTCCAGCTTTCTTATTCCGATTTGGAGCAGTTTGAAGAAGTAATGACTGTCGAAGGACAAGATGTTGAGACTCTGGTTCGATCATTTTTTTATGATCATGACAACAACTTCGGGTGTAAATACGACATGCATCATGTCCTGGCTAGCCTCAGGGTTAATATCGATCACTGTATCAGCTCACATCATCATTATACCACCATGACTGAGGAGCAGTTGGATTTCCTCCTCCTGAATATCCATCAGCTATCCAAGTTTGTTGCTGAGCACAAGTTTCCATTAGTGACTCAGTATGAGATTCTCAGAATGTGTGTGGCAACATGAAAGATTTCCATGTGTTGATAGTAAATGGTTGCATTGAGCACAAGATTGTTGAATATGTATTACCTCTGTTTCAACTCATGGCTGAGATGATAGGACACTTCCTTTGGGATGATCAAATTATTGATGGAGAGTCTCGAGTCTTCAAGCTAGAACATCTACTCATTCCAATTGAGCTTGAGGTTATGAACATATGTTTTACAAATTTGAAAGATTCAACTTCAGCAGAAGTTGGACACATCATTAAGCAGCTCCTGGAAACCTCTCCGAACATTCTTTGGGAATATCTTATTCATCTACAAGAGCACATGGTAACTGTTACTACCCCTAGCACTTTGGGGGCTCGAAACATTCATTTTGATCTTTTGGCACGTGTTGGAGCACTCACCAGGGAGGTGACAACTCTTGTTCGCGACTTTGAAGAGAAATTAAGGAATAAAGAGAGTACAGATGAAACTAATCGTGCAACCCTAAAGTTGCTGGAAAATATTGAACTCCTCAAGGAAGATCTCAAACATGTTTATCTGAAAGTCCCAGATTCATCTCAATGTTGCTTCCCTATGAGTGATGGACCACTCTTCATGCATCTGCTACACATACACTTAAATGATTTGCTAGATTCTAATGCTTATTCAATTGCTTTGATAAAGGAACAAGTTGGGCTGGTGAAAGAAGACTTGGAATTCATAAGATCTTTTTTCGCGAATATTGAGCAAGGATTGTATAAAGATATCTGGACGTGTTTTAAATGTGGCATATGAGGCAAAAGATGTCATTGATTCAATTATTGTTCGAGACAATGGTCTCTTACATCTTATTTTCTCACTTCCCATTACTATAAAGAAGATGAAGCTTATCAAAGAAGAGGTCTCTGATTTACATGAGAAGATTCCCAAGAACAGAGGTCTCATCGTTGTGAACTCTCCCAAAAAGCTAGTTAAAAACAATTCATCACCGGCTGGTAAAATGATTGTAGGCTTTGAGGAGGAGACGAATTGGCTAATGAGGAAGCTCACCAGTGGATCAGCAGATCTAGATATCATTTCAATCACTGGTATGCCGGGTTCGGGTAAAACTACTTTGGCGTACAAAGTATACAAAGATAAATCAATTTCAAGTCATTTCGACCTTCGTGCATGGAGCACAGTTGACCAAGAACATGACGAGAAGAAGTTGTTGGTGAAACTTTATAATCAAGTTATTGGCTCGGATTTGAAGTTCAGTGAGGATATTGATGTTGCCGATTTGCTACGGAGACAACTGTTTGGAAAGAGGTATCTTATTGTCTTAGATGACGTGTGGGATACTACTACATGGGATGAGTTAACAAGACCTTTTCCAGAAGTTAAGAAAGTAAGCAGAATTATATTGATGACTCAAGAAAATAAAGCGGCTTTGCATGGAAATCGCAGCACTGATCCTCTTAATCTTCGATTGCTAACACCAGAAGAAAGTTGGGAGTTATTAGAGAAAAGGACATTTGGAAACGAGAGTTTCCCTGATGAACTATTGGATGTTGGAAAAGAAATAGCTGAAATTGTAAAGGGCTTCCTTTGGTGGTGGATCTGATTTCTGGAGTCATTGCTGGGAGGGAAAAGAAAAAGACTGTGTGGCTTGAAGTTGTAAATAATTTGCATTCCTTTATTTTGAAAAATGAAGTGGAAGTGATGAAAGTTATAGAAATAAGTTATAACCACTTTCCTGATCACCTAAAGCCATGCTTGCTTCATTTTGCAAGTAGGCCGAAGGACAGTGCAATAACAATCTATGAGTTGAAAGATGTATGGGTTGCTGAAGGATTCGTGGAAAAGACAGAAATGAAGAGTATGGAAGAAGTGGTGAAGATTTATGTCGATGATTTAATTTCCAATAGCTTGGTAATTTGTTTCAATGACATAGGTGATGACCCGACTTGCAAAATTCATGATCTTGTGCATGACTTTTGTATGATAAAAGCAAGAGAGGAAAAGTTGTTTGATTTGATAAGTTCAAGTGCTCCATCAGATATGTTGCCACGTCAAATTACCATTGATGATGATGAGGAGCACTTTGGGCTTAATCTTGTCCTGTTCGGTTCAGATAAGAAAAGGCATTCTGGTAAACACCTCTATTCTTTGACCATACATGGAGACCAGCTGGATGACCGTCTTTATGATACATTTCACCTAAGACAATTGAGGCTTCTTAGAGTGTTGTACCTGGATCCCTCATTTATCATGGTGAATGATTCTTTGCTTAATGAAATATGCATGTTGAATCATTTGAGGTACTTAAGAATTGGGACAGATGTTAAATCTCTGCCTTTGTCTTTCTCAAACCTTTGGAAACTAGAAATCCTGTCGGTTCGTAACGAAGAATCAACCTTGATACTATTACCGAGAATTTGGGATCTTGTAAAGTTGCAAGTGCTATACATGTGTGCTTGTTCTTTTGTTGATATGGATGCTGATGAATCAATATTGATAGCAGAGGACACAAAGTTAGAGAACTTGAGATATTTAGAGAATCTCAAGCTTTCCTATTCAAAAGACGGAGCATATTTTCAAAAGGCTTCCCAATCTTCAAGTGCTTGCCTTTGATATCAAGGAATCATGTGATTATTCAACAGAGCAATATTGGTTGCTGAAATTGGATTTCCTAACTGAACTAGAAGAACTCAATGTAGGTTTTGAAAGTTCGAATACAAATGTCGACAGTGGGTCCACAAATAGGACATGAGATTTTCACTTCCCTTCTAGTTTGAAAAAATTGTCGTTGGGTGAGTTTCCTCTGACATCCGATTCACATCAACAATAGCCCAACCTTGAAGAGTTGTTCCTTTATTATACAATCATTCAGGGGGAAGAATGGAACATGGGGGAGGAAGACACCTTTGAGAATCTCAAATTTTTGGAGTTGCATCAAGTAACTCTTGCCAGGTGGGATGTTGGAGAGGAATCCATTCCCGCGCTTGAGAAACTAAAACTATGGAGATGTCATATGCTTGAGGAGATTCCGCCTAGTTTTGGAGATATTTATTGATTGAAAATTATCAAACTTGTAGACAGCCCTCAACTTGAAGTTTCCGCTATGAAGATTAAGGAATATGCTGAAGATATGAGGGGAGGGGACGAGCTTCAGATCCTTGGCCGGAATAATATCCCGATAATTAAGTAGCTTTTGAGCATTATGTGTGAAACGTAGATTGTGATTTACTGGGTAGATTGTATATGATTAAGAAAATTTTGTTACACTTGTGAAATATTTTGTATGACTTTTCTGAGTTTCTTTTAGAAAACTTACAAGTCTTTAATAGATTGTGATTTCTGACATATCTAATCTCTGATATGATCAGGCACTCTTGCAAATTGTGGTGGCTGTGGGTAAGTTCTAGCTTGAGTTTTACTTTTTTATAGATTTGTGAGTTGATGATTTTGAGACTCGATACAGTAACTGCATTTGTAATAAAATAGAAAAACCTATCATGGTTATTAATCATCTACCTTCATGATTACCTAATCCTTGGAAGTTGGAACACTCGATGCTGGTTTTTGGGCCATAGTCCATCACTGCAAGGGATTGCAACGACTTTCCCTTTCTGGCCTCCTTACAGATCGCGTCTTCCATTACATCGGGGTCCATGCTAAGAAGCTGGAGATGCTCTCCATAGCTTTTACTGGAAATGTAATCTAGGTCTCGACTACATGCTCTCTGGTTGGGAAAGCCTCTGTAAGCTGGAGAGCAGAGACTGCCTCTTCGACGACGAGGCTTTGTTGGTCAATGTTTCAAAGCTGGAGACAATGTGATACCTTTGGATGTCTTCTTGTTCAGTAAGTTATGGCGCATGTCAGCTCCTAGATGGGAGTGGTCATAAGGATACGAGGCCAGAAAGTTGCCCTGTCGAGAAACTCTACATATATATACAGGACAGTGGCAGACTGGCTGGCAGGACGGAGGTTCGACATGCCTGATTTCGTTTGGACCGTGGACAGAGATTCATCAGAATCAACGTCATATAGAACAGGGAATTGGTCCATGGCTTCTGTATAGGAAAAACTGCAGGTATCAGTTCTACATTGATCTTTCTCCACACTTTTTTGCTCGAGGCCCTTGGGTAGTTTTAGCGTGCTAGTTGTAGTCGACGGAAGATGGGAGATGAAAGTTATTGGAGAAGGCTTTTGAAGCTCATACACAATCATTTTCACCCTTGATCAAGGGACTAGTAGTAACAAATACTATTTTGTTTTGGTTGTGTATACTATGAGTATGTTCAATTTGCTCCTCTGATGCAAATGGTGTTGTCATGAACTAACATACTTATTCTAGGAGGAGCTCTTACACAACTAACGTATATAATCTCTCTAGCTATAGTTTCCCAGGGTTTCCTACGCTTCTCGAAAATTCTCTGGTTCTTTTCACTCCATATCCCATTTGTGATATCTGCATATATCAACTTGAACACCTGAGCTTTCTTCGATTTTCCTTTTGCATTGCTGAGTGTTCATTATATGTGTTGTTCCTGTAAAGTGAAAATGTAACGAACCCCAATTCTCAGCACAAATACTCGAGTATTAAATAATCACTAATAACCAAATTACAAGGACAATACTTAAATGATTGAATTACAATGAAAATACTGAAATATAACAACTAAGATGGAGATGAGAATGGAGGTGAGAAATTTAAGGGAGCTTTTCTTGATCATTTCTTTCCTCTTGAAATGAGAGAATCGAAAGTGCTTGAGTTCATTAATCTTCGTCAAGGCAATATGAGTGTGAAGGAGTATGCTTTGAAGTTCACTCAATTGGCTAAGTATGCTCCAACTATGGTTGCCGATTCTAAGGCAAGGATGAGTAAGTTTGTGTAGGGTGTGTTATAAAGGGAAAGTTTATTACTATAAAATGATGGATTGTAATCTGAGAATACCAAAGCATATGGGCATTAACTGATGTATTATTGACTATGATAGTGCCTTGAGATCATTCACACAGACACGTGGAGATCGTTTGTGTCGGTATATGGATTTCGCAAGTCCTCCATGGGTCATGAACTCTCGATGAATTTCTGAGAAGTATTGTGTATGTACGATTGAGAGAGTACTTGACAGTTGAGGCATACCATTTCATGGTGTTGCATATGTATTATTGGCAGATTTTTTTTCAAATTTTGACCCAATTTTTATGATTTGAGGACTGAGGAGCGTATCTGTCTATTTATTCACCTAATTATACTTCCAGATCTTACCCAGGACCGACTCAACAACATTGGGGGCCTAAAGCGAAAGTTAAGAGAGGGGCCCTAAATTTTTTTTTCATCGTATGTACTTTTATTTAAAATATACTTTTCTAACTATTTCAGATGCAAAGTTATTAAGTATTGTTTTATAATCAATTTATTTTAATAATTCCTTTTCAAATGATAATATAGCTAATTCATTCAATCTATCTTGAGACATTATTGATCTTAAAGAAGATTTAATCAATTTTAATTTCGAACGGAGAAAAATTTGGTTGAGGCAATGGTTATGAACTGTTAACACAATATGTGTATTTGGAAAAGAATCAAATCTTTTAAAAAAATTTCATCATCTAGTAATCTCAATATTTTACCACTAAATAAGAAATCAAAAATATTTTTATATGCTTCAATTGGTTCAAATCTATTTTAAAGTGAAAAAATAGTTTGATCTACTCTACATATATAATGTAATCAACTCTAAAGATTCTTCGAGGGACTTAGTGATTTCGTTATCCATATTTTCATCAAATTGTTTCTTACGAAAATTATATTTGTATTCATGTCATATGCAATTTCTTTAGTAGATAGCACTTATAGTACATATAATTTATTTATTTTAAAAAATAATATATATAAGTAATTGTTTTTTAAAAATGGGGGCCCCAAAAAATATGGGGCCCCAAGCGATGGCTTTAGTGGCCTAGGGGTTAAGACGGCCCTGATCTTACCTAATCTCTTTAATTTGGATTATATATATTAACAATTGTCTAACTTGCAGCTTTCACGGATTTGACACATCTATCTTGTGTCAGCAACAACAAACGCACATATTATTCCTATCCCGTGGAGGTAAAAAATTTGTATCAAAAAGACTTTATGCCCTCTTATAACAGATGATTTTTCACAGGTCATAAATTAATATTTTCCGTATCACAATATCTCATAAGTTATATTCGGACATGAACATCTTTATGAAAAACATAAAGTATTGAACTCAAAATTCATTTGATATTTTCCGAGAATATCAACTGAGTATAGTAATTAAATTACTTCTAGTTGTTCAGTCGTTTGAAAACCAAAATCGTTCTTAATTTGACTAACCCTGCAAATATGACATTCATTGGCAGCAGTAAAATAATTTGTGTATTAAATAAATGAAATATTCATGTTAAATCATTTAAGGTTCTTAAGCATTGGGACAAAAGTAAAATCTCTGCCTTCGTCTTTCTCAAACCTTTGAAATCTAGAAATCATGTTGGTGTATAACGAAGGATCAATGTTGGTACTATTACCGAGAATATGGGATCTTGTGAAGTTGCGAATGGTGTATGTGAGTAATTGTTCTTTCTTTGATATGGATCAATACTGATAGCAGAGACACAAAGTTAGACAACTTGACATGTTTAGCACATCTCGTGCTTTCCTATTCGAAAGATAACAGAGGATATATTCAAAACGCTTCCCAATCTTCAACTGCGGAGATGTTGTATGCTAGAGAAGATTCCGCCTAGTTTCGGGGATATTTGTTCATTGAAAATTATCAAACTTCTAGACAGCCCTAAACTTGTAGATTCTGCTAGGAAGATTAAGGAATATGTTGAAGAAATGATGGGAGGGGACGACCTTCAGGTCGTTGGTTGGAACATTAATATGCTGTTATTTTAAGTATTTCTTAATCATTATGTGTGAACAGGTTCTTCTCCATTCTTTTGCTGTCCTAAGTCTTGTTAAAATATGTCTACAATGTATTTGATGAAAGTTTCAACTGAAATGTCTATGAAGTGTGAATACTAAAGTAGAAATATGGCTGCACCTCATTATTTTTATAAGCAAGTTTAACTATATTTGAGAAAATATATTTGAAATATACATGAGATTATATTATGTCTCAGACAATATACATCTGCCCCTGACCTATATCTGTTTTCTTCTTATCTTATAAACTACTCTTCTTCTTTTTTTGTGTGTAAATTAACATTGTGTGATAACGTTTTGTAAGCACCATTTGATGTTTGACCTTGATCAATATCTCGAAAATGACTTTTTATATGTCTGACTATATCTGCATAATTGTTTCCTTCTATGACCTTCATAAAGTTTTAAGCACATTTTATACATCAGACCCTTTGGTATTAACTATTGGGAAGTACAATCATGGAAAGAAGAAATGAAAATGAAAATGAAAGAGGAAGATAGGAGGAGGAAGAAAACGGTATGTCATGCATATAAATACTTATATTGGCCTTAAGATACAAAAATGTGATACATATGTTTAAAGAATTGTTATTCGAAAGTTCATAATCTGAAATGTGCAAGAACCACAAGCTACAGAGAAGTATTGAATTTGTCATGAATATCAACATTCTTCATCCTAGTTAATTATTTTCCAATTTTGGATAGACTCTCATTTAAATCACTAATATTCTTCTAACCGTGGCTTCTTTTCTGAAGGTGGCAACTTTAAGTCCATTAAGTATAGGATTGATGAGCTTTGGTAGACATGAAATTCAAAAAAATATCTTAATGAGGTGAAGTTTGAGCAGTCACCAGATGGTGGTTCCAACTCTAAGGTGACAAGCACAAACTATCCCGGAGGGTGATTTCAAGCTCAATGTAGAAAGCATATGCATGGTTAGTGTTCCGAGAAATGCTATCTGTCGTTTGTTGTGTCTTTTTGGAAGTGTATCCTCAGTGACTTTGATCAATAAATGATCATCTTAATCTTTTGTTTTCCCTAGTTTCTGTCTCCTATTTCCTTTGGGATAAATTTATCTTATGTTTCATAATGTGGACTAAACATGTTGGAGTCTTGATGTTGAATACATATATATAACTATTATGGTTAATTCATGTTGTTCCGATTCCTGTGAAACAACGGACAAGAATCTCATTAAAAATCTAATGCACCAAGGTTCGGACAGGGATGAAAAATCTGTTGTTTGGAATTATTCAAGTGTGGCTAGAGCAGCTAGGATGTATCACTCGGATATCTACCTAAATCATCCGAGAGGAATCCACTACCAGTTTTACGTCAAGCAATACATGGAGTAACTCCCAATAGAACAGTAAAATCAAGATGTGTAGGTGTATCAACTCTAAAAGATTTGATATTTCTCCAAGAGCCCTTTCTGTGAGGCAAGTTGCCAAGACCATGTGTAACTCAATGTATTTAATTGATTTGCAAAACAAAGAGTAAGATCATCAAGTTACTTTCAAGCAATAAGATTTGATACCATTTCTTATTTCAAATAATAGTAGCATGTAGTGTGACTACAATTGTATCAAATTTGATTTATTTTTTTCTCTTTCTTGTTCGTATATAACTTACTAATCTTTGGGTACGTGCGTTATACGTGTATCCAAGCAAGAACTGATTCAATATTATAGTTTCCGACACTTCCAATATTGAGCACATAAATCTATGTGTAAAAAATTACTAAATTGCAACAAATAGTCAACATGAACCATGAGTCATTTAGTACAAAATTGAACACATAAAATATGATTTTAAGACATTAATAATAGTATCAACAGTGAGAAAAATATATTAAATAAAATAGTGGCAGACTTAAGATTTTCACTAAAGGGGTTCAAAATATGAAGAATTAAACACACGAAGGTTCAACATCTACTATATATACATAAAAAAAAAACTTTAAATCATATGTATAAATATTATAATTTTCAGTCAAAGAGAGTTTGAATGAACCCTCTTAGCCTTACCTAACTCCCTCGATAAAACAGATGGGTCAAGAATGATCCTTTCAACTTCATCTCATATCAATTTCCGATAAGATTTTGTAAAAGAATTACATAGACTGGTGATAGATTTATAGTCCATATATGAAGAGAAATATAATGACATAAAATATGCAAATTTTTAATCGGGGCAATATTTTTAAGTATGTGGAAGAAATAGAAATAGTTGATTAAAAGAGAAGCTCAAGAACATCAAAAATATGGTTCACATGTGTTGTTCGCGTGAGAGGAGAACGTGGATGACCATGCTCAACCTATTAACCACTTCATCAAATTCTCCAATTTATAATGAATAATATTCATTACTATCAAAGTATATTTTTGTACATTTATCTTGTGAGAAGATATTAATTCCTCCACATCATCAATTAGCAACCAAGACTATTTCTTTTGTAAATTGTAGCTAAGTACATGTAATTGAAACTGTTTATAATTAATTTGTAGATGTTTAGAGTTCCAAAAGAAATTCAACATAACAAATGTAAAGAGCACTCCTAATAAATACTACTATATAATTATCCTTTAAACACATATTATAATTTAGTAATTCTTGGAGTTACAAGAGTGGCTTCTCACCTTGAGTAAGTTATTTTTCCACTTTTAGTATTTAGTATAATATAATATAATGACTGTTCAAATACATTTTATACTGCAGCATATGAATCTGATCTATAATTATACATGAAAGGTAACTTTTCAAATTACTTATTCATTTTTTCAAATTAATTGAGGAAATCAATGCATTGATTTTGATAGAATACATTACACCTGCATTTGAATCTAGTCCATATTATTGAACTATACAAAGTAACCCTTCATATTCTTAACCTTTTGAGAGTAACTAAGAAAATTGATGCATTGTTTTTTTAAAGAATGAAATTATATTAATTTAACACCTTCTCACTTTTAGTACTTAGTATAATATAATTATAATTAGCTACTTAATATTTAATTAATTAAATATTTTATAATATTATGATTGAATGTAGGGGTAAAATGGTAATTCAACTTTGCACTTTGGAGTTTCCCACTTTTAGTAATAAAAAATATATATAATAAAAATAATAATAATAATAATAATAATATAATATATGAATGATATGATGATGATATATACATTGTTTTATCTATCATAACTTTTCAAATTCTTCCGTTATGAGAATTGTGATTATGATTAAAAACAATATCAATGTACTCATTTATCAAGAAAATAATAATTTAATTATTAAAAGGCTTAAGGACTTAAATTCTACCATTATGTAATTAAAATATTTTTATTTAATTAAATAATTAATCAAATTTTAATTTAGTAAAAGGGCAAAATGGTAACTCAACTTTTTTCACTTTAGAGCTTCCTACTTATAATAATAATAATACTAGTTTTTGGTAACGTGCATTGCACGTTTGTTCTTTATTATTATGATACTACATTTTTTTTATCTATAATGTTTTGAGGTATAAAATGAAATATTGGTGGAGTGAAAATTGTTAACCACTAACTAATAATCTCGTTTACTGTTTATATGTTGTATTCGAATTCAATTTCTAGTGTATGTTTTTCTCTTTAAGATTGTTATTCCTTTTTCATGTTTAGAAAGATAAATTTTAATGTTGTTCATATTTGACTTTTAAGTACTCCTTCATATTAAATTAAATTACCTCATTTGTTAGAATATGTCTTCTTAAGAGATTTTCTCGATTTATTTTGCTCGATGTTGTTGAGGGAGAAGCATTAGTTATCCTTTTTTAACCTCGAAAGCTAGGAGACTAAAGCAAAATATAATTTCAATAAGTCACTATCAAACTAAAGCTATCAAGGAGGCTCTACTTTGCAAAATACACATGCATTAAGTTATTAAAATCTAATTAACAGTACAATAATCAAATGTTAATCAAATTTATTAAAAATACTCATGCAAAAAATTGCAAAATTGTTGGAGAGACATGCCGCATACCTCATTTGTATTGGTGCAATTTCTACTAAAAGTTCTATTCAACGGTCTACAAAAACATCACCTCTAGTTTATACCTGAGATTAAAAAATTACATCATAAGTTCATAAAACAAAATTGTAGCAGCATATTTTCATGTGAGAGATCAAACACATAAACATCAATTTAAGAATATAATTTGAATGATAGCAAAAAATGAAAAAAACTAAGTATAAAGAAATGTTTGAAAGATAACATATGATAAGAGTTTTATGCTCTCTAAACCAAATTCAAATGTACAGTATTGTCATTAGAAGACAACGTGTAAGAGACTTAATAGGTATAGTGATTTCTTGAAGGGTTAAAAAATCATTCAACTTTAATGGTGATTTCTTGAAGAGTTAAAAGTCATTCAACTTTAATGGTGATTTCTTGAAGAGTTAAAAAGTCATTCAACTTTAATGGCTTCACACTTATATAATAATAATTAATTAACAATAACAATAACAATAATAATAATAATAATAATAATAATAATATGATAATGATAATTAAAAAGTTGAAGGGCGTTTTCGTAATCCAACTTTAGACTAAGCACCATCCCACTTATAATATGATATGATATTATAATATAGGCTTAAGTTATCTGTTGCCCCTTAAAGTTGTCTGCATAATTCATTTAGACACATCAACTAAGGTTTGTACCTATTGAACACTCTAACCTTAAGAAATTCTTACCTATTTCACATAAACTGACAAACAGTTGAAAAATAAAAATGCGTGTATCTCAAACATAAATACAAAATCGATTTACCAATAAAATGATGACACGTGGTATTATATTCAAAAAAAAATTAAAAGCTCTATTTAAATAATCCAAAAAGTATTTTAAAAATTAAAAGTTTTTTTAATTAACAGCCCCCCCCCCCCTCCCTTTCCCTTCTTCTTCTTCGATAGACCCAATTCGGGTTCCCCTTCCACCGGAGCCGATGTCGGCACCAACGACGCCAGCAAACCATCACTCTACCTCTTTCTTCTCTTTCGTTGCGTCGGCTGTACAAAATACACCATTGCTATCCACTCAAGCTAAATACTCATTCCTCTTTCATTTCGATAGCATGAATATCTTTTACTCATTGCCTTCATCTTCTATCCATTAGTAACTAGAATTGAAAAAAAAAAATAACAAACTTTTTCCCAAAAAAAATCAATTCATATTTTTTCATGTAATAAATTGAGCTTCATCGAGATATTTGAGACGTAAACTAACATAAAAAGGGGAAATAAGAAGAAGAATGGCAGAGGGTGAGAGAAAGAGAGAGGTGGAGGGGGTGGGGTGTGCGCATGTGTGTAAGAAAAATGATGGAAATGGAGGAATAATAGATGCAGGGATGGGGAAGAAGACGACTGTTCCTTTTTTTTTGTTAATTAATTTTTTCTTTTTTATTAATTCAGGTGCATAAGTTAAGGGGAAAAAAAGAAAAAATATTATTTTTTGATAACTTAAGGCGTTCAAAGAAAGTGAAGCACACGTTTTTTGTCATGTCAGCATTTTGTGTCTAATAGGAATGACTTTTGAACAATAAGGTGTTCAATTGGCACAGGGATAAGTTGAAGTGTCTAAGTGAATTATACGGACAAGTTTGGATGGTCGGAGATGACTTAAGCCTATAATATATAATGATATGATGATATATGATAATTAAAATGCCAAAAGTGCTACCAATTATGTTATCTAATTTTGGAAAGAAAAATTAAACCAGATAAATATAAAATTCAAATTTCTAACCTCACGTAGAGAGGTGCACCCAGAGTCATTATCACAATATGTGATACTCATTCACATATCTATATTTCAATATTTTTTTTAAAATATGACACTACTATATATGATCTCGGAAGAGGACATGGGTTCACGTGAACCCAGTGACCCCCTGTTGGATATGCCTCTAAGGTCATAGGTTCACGTGCATCAGGATAAGTTAGCCAATTACGACAAGTTGAATAAACAATATGCCCATGTGAATACATTTATTAAGATGATAAATAATTCTAAAGTCAATGAGTTGAGTTGAGTTGTATGTTAATATATAATCTTGAAATTATTGTAAATCCAGATCCAATTACGACAAGTTGAATAAACAATCTCTTTTAAACTATTGATAAACAACAATCTGCCCATGTGAATACATATATTAAGATGATAAATAATTCTAAAGTCAATGAGTTGAGTTGAGTTGAGTTGTATGTTAATATATAATCTCGAAATTATTGTAAATCTAGATCTACCTATTTCATTCTTCTTTCAACTACACTTCATTTAGCATTTTTCTCAAACAAGGGCTTCTAATATTGCTAACTTCAAACCGTCAAAAGGTAAGTTAATCTTCAAACTCTCTTGTTTTCTTTATCTTCTACTACCATTTTTCAAAGATATAACAGAGAGATTTTTCTTCTAAGTTGTTTTGATCCGTTAAAATTAAGCACTTTAAGTCTTGGTCAAATATTTAACAAACTCGATCCAACAGTAAGATCTAAGGGGAACTATGAATAACAAGAAACATCAGGAATGTCCAGTAAACAAAGTAGTCGCGTGCACAAAACATCCAATGTTAGTAGGGTTCATGGAAGGGTCACACCCTATAGGGACGTGCTGTAGAAACATTTGTGGCTTCTTTCACGGCTCAAACCCATGATCTATAGGGACAACTTTACTATTAATCGTAGGCTCCATTTGCATCACACATCATCTTCATTCACAAGCTAACAATCTCCACAAGTCTTAGTCAACTTGTAATATGAATATTAGGTAGACAAATACGTACATATTTACAAAATTGAGTTTCGTATATCATATGGTTTGAAGGAATGAAAGAATACGATGGGGAGGGTAGATAAAATAATATACGAGGCATAAAAACAGGAGAGACCCTTCGGGGTGGCCCAGTGGTTTGGGCTTGGGACTTCCATGTTGGAGGTCTCAAGTTCGAAACCCCTTGCCAGCGAAAGCAAGGGGTTTGCCTTCTGGGTCGAGTTCGTCGCACTGGGCTTGCCTAGTGCGGGTTACCTCTCCTATATGGTTTGTGAGCTATTGCATAGGACTAGGGGTTTTACCCTGTGCGCACCCAAAAAGTAGCGGCTGCGGGTTTCACTTGTCATAAAAATAAAAAGGGAGAGAAATTTGTAGTGATAGGTTTTGTTTTCTTGAATATCTGGGACTTGTTTTTTCCTTCATATTATTAGTAACTCCTTTTCTTAAAATGCAACAACTTTAGGATATTATGAATATATTTTCACGCCATAACATGTTATATGATCTCAACAAAATTAATAAGAATAATATATACTATACTTTTCTGGTGTTGAAAATACAAATGCTAACAAATACTAAAGATAAAAATCTGTTTGTGAGAAAAAAAAAATTGACAACAAGTGAATGGTTACAATTTTTTTGACTCTTTGTGCTGCTTTTCTTCAGTTACAATCATGGAAAGAGGAAAACAAAATCAAGAAGAAAGAGAGGAAGAGAAAGCAAACAACTCATCGGTATGTTTAAGAAAACTCTCTATAGCTATGTTAGGTGCCTACATAAAAAATGAAATATACTGTATGTAATACTTTCTTATAGATGATATTTTCAATTGTATATGTTTTACTTTGATTTTCAATTTCTTTATCATGATCAAAAATTTTAATGTAGATATCGATATCCTTCTAGTTCTTGGTTTTTCACATTAATACCATTTCTTACTTTAAGCAGTTTCAAAAATGACATAAAAAAAAGAATTTGTTGCTAAGTTATGTAATATATATAATAATATAAGTGGTATGTCCATTATAACAAGTTAATTATAAATTGTAGACGAAGATCAAAGTTTAGCACAAGAAGATCTTTTTCTTTACAAAGATAAATTGTTTAGACACGTAACATCCAGTCAATCAAAGCTATATATGGAGAACAAAAATTGATAAATTGATGTTTCTATTTGAATTTCTTAATAATTAAATAGTATGTACCATTTCAGGTTGGGACAATTAAAAAGTTATTTAATCTAAAACCTTCTAGCACCAAATTTATATATGCAAGTAGATGATAAATTAAATTTCTAACAGTATAAAATTTTTACAAAATAATAGAGGAAATACTTTCTGACAATATGCATAGAAGTATATGCATTTAGGATAATTAATGTCCATGTTTATAACCATCACTGGAAAGTGTATTTTGCAATGCTAAACCTTTTATTGGGACAAGCAGTTCCAACTTGGTGTGTGTCTGGTATGAAGGAAAATATTTTTTAGAAAATATTTTTTTAATTTTCTTATTATTGGTTGGCTTAAATATTTTTCAAATCAACTTGTTATCCTCAAAAAGGAAAATGACTTCCCTTAAAAAAATTAAGGAAAACATTTTTCAAAACTCTCCTCCAACCTCAAATTACAATTTTTTCTTCTTACCCCACCCCATACCCCTACCCTCCCCATCCAAAAAAAATAATTAAGAATTTAAAATTTTCACCTTTTTACGCCCTACCCCCAAACCAACCCCTCCCCCAGCCAAAAAAATAAAAACTTCAATTATTTTTTTTAAGAAAATAGTTTAAATTTTAAAAAAAAATAGTTTTTTTTTACCCTGACCACCTCTTGTCACGATCCAAAAATGGACGTGACGGCATTTGTCTATTCCCACCAAGACAAGTCAGCCTCAACCTAACGAAACGAAAGAATGCGGAAAGTAAAACAAGATAAAAGAGGAAAACTAATTCATTTTATTATAGCCCCAAAACCTTCACGTGTACAAGCCACTAATACATAAAGTGCGAAAATGAAAGATAATTACATGTCTCAATGTCTTTGTTTCTCAAATAGAACAAAGCATAAAATAAGGAACAAGAGGGCATGCCGTGATTACAAGCAGCTACCTCTCAAAAGACCTTGACAGGCCTCAAAAAATAGGAGAAGAAGAAGAGTAATCACACGGTACCGGGCTCAAGAACTACACAAGTGTAGAAGCGAGGAGTGAGTACCAACCAACACGGTACCCAACAAGTAACCAAATAATCAAGGCAAATTAGCTAGAGATCGAATACTCCTTTCATCCCAATAGAACCTCCTCAAACTACAACCTGCATAGAAATCAGCTTAACCTAACAATTTCACAAAACACAGTTCCCAAGGTTTAACCAAACAATTCAATAGGCACAGTTCAATAACTAATGTGTATCAAATATATCAATCGGAAGTAACAAGTAGATCAATTACAAGTATCAAAATGCATCAAAGCACAATAGTCAACTCTTGCCGGAATCATTTCTCTTCGGCACAATATTACTAGCCGGAACTATTTTCCATCGGCTTTATATCACATCATTATCCGGAACCATTTCCCTTCGGCTTTATATCAATTCACTTGCCGGAACCATTTCCCTTCGACATAGTCATCACATGTCTCATCACGGTGTACAACAATCAGTGTAAATAAGCAATTTCACACCATAGGAAGAGACGACAACTTAAGAAATTCAAGTCTACATTCATGACATCAAAGTATTTCATCAATTAACCAAATAGGTCCACAACAAGGCAATTCACAAAGCATTTTGATCAACACATTGCCTTTTCATTAAGATTAATCAAGTGGAATAATGAACTCATCACCTCATATTTCCATTACTAACCAACCCACACAATGAAGGGAAATATATGATTCTATTAGATTTACAAGGTTTAGAACATCACTTGCCTTAATTCAATCAAATAGTCAATCCAAGACTTGAATATTCCCTTTCCAAACAACGCCCGAAACCACACAATTTATTTCAATCAAGTAATCAAAATAAGATCTGGAAATAACAATACTTTGTGAGTCAATCACCTCAAAAACCCAATTCCTAGCTCGTGTGTCGGGGTCCTGTCCTAGATCAATTATTACGGTTGGTTTCCGGGGCAGAAATTATTTTCATAAAAAGTATTTCTACTCTCTAGCCAAAATCAAAAGATATTTTCTAGAAAATATTTTTCAAAAAGTATTTTCCTCTCATCAACTAAACATGAGAAAATAAGTCAAAAATTCTTTCTTGTTTTTTGATGACAAGGAAAACCTGCAGCCGCTACCCTTTGGGTGCGCACAGGGTAAAACCCCCCACTCTTATGCAATAGCTCGCAAATCACATAGAAGAGGAAAATCCACTTATTTTCTAGAAAAATATTTTTCATGACAAACATTTTCCTTTCATACCAAACACACCCTTAAAGATAATTATGTTTTAATACTAAACAATATATCACTAACATAAAACCAACATGGATTGTGATGCACTGGTGGGAGTGCTTCACCCTTAACCAGAAGTTTTGAGTTCGAGCCCTGGGTATGGAGAAAGTCTTGTTGGGAGCGCCACCCTCGAATGGGCCCTGCAGAGCGCGATTCAAATTTAGTCGGAGCTCCAATGTTGACTCCGAACACCGGGTGGAAAACCAAATAAAAAAAAATCAATCGACAAACTAATGTGAAATGGAGAGTCATACACAACAAACAAGAGAAAGAACGGATTACAGATAAAAGTTGGAATATTTAATAAATATCATGGTTCTATATCAATTAATTTTTTTCTTCCACTCGAATCAATATCAGCCTCCTATCTGCAAAAACACATGCAAACAACATTATTTCCTCCAATTAATGTTAGAACTCATTTTTTATTGAGCGGCGTCCTCATTTTATTTTTACCTTGGATGCATGCGGGTATAGCATATGCTCATCAATGAATTCATCTGTACTCGGTATTTCCAAAGCTGAGAAAAAATATATATATAATTTTCATGAAAATTATAACAAATAGTAGATGTGAACCCATGAATATAAAGATAATATTGAATCCATAAAACTTAAATTCTAGATCTGTTTCTGTTTGTATGATGCATAGCTCAGAATATCTCCATCAAGTGTTAAACTACATATTCCATTCAAGTTTATCTAGAATATGATAATTAAGGTGAAAACTTTTATAAACAGAGGCGAATCTAGAATTTTAAGAAGACGGGTGCACCAGTGTCAGGGGCTGCTCTGTCCATTTAAGAAAAAAGGCAACTAATTTAGGCTTTCAAATTTGAGAGGCCTTATTTATTTTAGCAATAATAAATATAGGTTTTTCATAAGAAAAATACTAAATACGATTTGCAAAATAAATAAATTTTATTATAAGAAAAAGTTATTAGAAGAAGTTTAAAAAAGGCTGAATGTAGAAACTCTTTTGTGAATAAAATAAAATGCAGCAACTGGGAATCGATCCCTCAACCTCAAGGTGGAAAACTCAAACTCAAACCAGTGAACCATCCAATTGTTTGTGTTCATGGGTTCCTTCGGTTGCTATTTGATATATTTTAAGAATTATACAAGTAATACATCGAGTTTTGTCGGATGACCACGGGTTCCGATCACCCATTTTTTAAACTTAAATTCGCCCCTGTTTATAAAGATATGGTGTGATTGTGTGAGTGAGGTGATAAAATAAGTTGTGTTAATATTCAAAAAGTTTTAGTAACGAAAATCCACATGATTGAATTAATTGAAGCATTAGTGTTGCAACGAAAAATATTGCATTTATTGAGTTATTGTGATGTTTTTAACCGATTTTGTGAAGAGTGGGAAGAGCAGATAAAATTTATCGAATACCAAAAAAAAAAAAAGAGAATTCAAAATTCTTCTGACTTCTGTAAATTATGACTAAGCGTTAGTGAAATTGTCCGTGTTTCGCACAGTTATATATACATATAATAATGCTTAGATGAATGATCATTTATTTCAATAAAGTAGTATATTATATTTATATTCAGATTAGTGTTGGATATATAAAATAATCTCGATATTTCTCATCATCTGCGACATGATATGTTTTTTCATCTTTTTCAATATACAAAATAGAATTATTATTGTTTTTGCATCTTTTTAAGCGCAAATTATTCATATGTATATAGTAAAAAACAAAATATTTATTGTGGTAAAGTAAATGGAATAAAATGTCATATTTGAAATAACAATATATATACTATACTACGCTAAAATATTTTTTATATTTAATTTTTTTGTCAAACATGCATTTCATGATGTTCATAGAAATTATGCACTTCTAGTTTTTATGATCAGTATAATTAAAATATACTAAATTGAAAAATATAAATCAATTAGTTTTTATAATATTAGTCAAGAACATATGTTTAATAATTAATATTTAATATCATTTATAAAGGCCATTATTTGTCTAATATAAATTTTAAATTTTAACTAATTAATTATTATTTTTAAAATTCAATATAACCTTATGATTACACTTGTACAACCAAACAATACACTTGTAATTACAATGTGGCAAACAAACAAGTCAGCGTAATTACTAGGTAGGTAATTACTACCCTAGTAATTACACCAATTTTAATTACCCGATGACTTTCTGAACAGACCACAACAACCAATTAAGTGCTTTAATTTCCTACAATGAACTAGTGAAATTATCCGCGCTTCGTGCGGCTATATAAAATATTTATAAGATAATAATATGTAATATTTATATTTAGGTTAGTATCAAATATATAGATAATATTAATATTTCTCTTCATCTGCGATATCATACGTTTTTTCATTTTTTTAAACATATAAAATATATATTGTTTTGTATATGTAAACAGTAGAACAAAATATTCACTATGGTGAAGTAAATGGAATAAGAGGTAATATGTTGAAATAACAATATATTGTATTACATTTGAAAATATTTTATATGTTTTAATTTCCTCTATCTTTTGTAGGAGTACTAATTTTCTTTACAAACTCTGATTTCGTAAAAACAAATTTGAATTTTTTATTATGTCTTTATTATTACATTTGTTTATTATAATTTTTTAAACATTAATTAAATATTTATAAGAATTATGAAAAATGAAACATACAAAAGTTATGAATAATATTTAATATTAGAAGTTACAAGTAAGATGAAGAGACATGAGTTATAAATAATTCAAAATGTATAATTTTATTAGACATCAAATGTATTACTAATTATGCATTGATTTTATTTGTAAAATAAATAAATAAAAATACGGGGTGAAAATACAAAAAAATGAACAAAGAAAATATAATAATCGGTGATTGCATAAAAAATATAAATACATTTCAAACCAAAAAGAACGGTGCCGAAAATAGATTGTCCCATTTTTATCGGATGTCCCCGAAGGGCCTCGAAAATAGATTGTTACATACGCAAAAAATGGCATTATGAAACAAATATTTTGTTTTTCAATTACTATTTTATAAGTATAATAAAAATGAAACTCATAATCATCATTTTTTTTTTGTTGAAATGGGATAATTATATTAATTTTGCTTCATAACAAAGAAAAACTAGAATAGTAAATGATCAAATGATTAGCATTGACAATTAATGGATTTAGCTAAATTATTTATACAAATCAAAATTTTAAAAATTCTAGCAAAAGTAACTAAGTTACTAATACAAGTCAAAGTGAAAAAAAAATCTAGCAAAAATAATCTCTAATTATGCTTCATTTTTTTTCCTTCTACCATCTTCCTTTGCAAGTAGATCCGCCATCATATTTTGCTCCATAAGTCATACTCTTCATTATATGCAACCAACTGAAAAAAAATGAATAAAAAAATCATATACCAATTAAAAATAATTATATCAAAAGAAAAAAAGAAATTTAAACTATATGTAATATATTTGTATTATTTTTTTTAATAGTACTAACTATACTAAATAATAATCATTTCTTGAAATCTAACAAGCATTATAATTAAACTATATTATATCCGGAAAACTAACTATTAGAAAGAGCAATTGCATACGGACAACACATTGTTAAGAATTACAGAGGCATTTTTTTTAATCATACTTGCTTGATGAATGATAATACAAACATAAATAAAATATTAATAAAGCATGTCTAAGTACATAAAAATAAAAAGAAAGACTTGAGAATGAAATATATCTTACCTTCATAATTTTGTATGTGAATCTTCATGAAAGTAAATACGAATTTATATAGACAAAATAGAGAAAAAAAATAAAATAAGGACTTGAGAATGAAATATTTATTAATTTCATGTACTTTTTTTTGTTACATGTTAGTTTCATTCACAAACCAAATATTAATTTATATAGACAAAATAGAGGAAATGAAAAAATAAAGATTTCCAATGAAATATTTCTTACCTTCATGTACTTCTTTTTGTTACAAACCAAACTAATATGATGAAGAAGAAAAAGGATAATTTTGAATGTAAATCTTCATGAAGCTAATATGAATTTATAGCCAAAATAGAGGAATATCATAAGACATCATAAACTTACAAATTTGAGTTTGGAGGTTATGGACATAAAAATTATGAGAATTATGAATATTATTAAAAGTAAAAATTAAAGAGGAGCAAGTCATGGGTAATAACTCCTTGTGAATAAATTAAAAAATAAAGAGAAAGATACTTAAAATATAAAAAAAATTATTATCATTTCATGATTAGAAGTAAGACAAACAAATAGAAAAAAAGAATGTGGAGAGTTTTTTGTTGTAAATGTTCCTACATTAATAAAATATATTTTTTTGTAATAAATTAAGTAATTTACTTTTACAATACAATAATTAATTTGAATTAAAAAAAAGGAGAAAAGGAGAAAAAAGATAAATTATGTTTCTCCTTTATTATAAGTGAGACAAACAAATAATAATAAAAAAGAATGTGAGGAATTTTGTTGTAAATGTTCCTCCATTAATAAAATATTTATTTGTAATAAATTTAGTAATTTATTTTTACAATACAATAATTAATTTTTTTTAATTAAAAAAAAGCCAAAAAAATGAGAAAAAAGAAAAATGCAAATGGAGGCCATGGAGAGGAGCCACATCACATTGTCTATGTTTCTCCTTTATTATATATATAT